>NC_058416.1:77808239-78108239 GCF_002201575.2 Neomonachus schauinslandi
GAGCAGGGAGCCCGATGCGGGGCTCGATCCCAGGACCCTGGGATCATGACCTGAGCCGAAGGCAGCCGCTTAACCGACTGAGCCACGCAGGCATCCCAAAATATGGCTTTAAAAAGAGGCAGCCAGAGAGATTTTTGTGACGTGGTGTAACCTGATTTTAACTGTATGTTTAGAACACAACTCTGGGCCATGATACCCTTTGTCCACTATTTCCAGGCTCAGGGTGATAACATATGTCCCTGCAATCCCATGTGAACCTTGACAAGATGTTAAGCCTGTGACCTCATTCTGGAATGTTCCAGGTACCTCACTCATTCGCTCATACCCAAGGCTTGGTCACACATCAAGTCGACCTCTCCCAAGGACACCAGAGTCCTCGCTGCTCCCATCAAATTTTTATTTCCCCGTGGGGCTGCACACTGTGAGGAGATAGCTACATCCCTGCTAAATTGTTTTGATAAAGTTGATTATGGGCCATAGATTGCTGAGGTTTCGGGAGTTACATTAAGCCTGTGAACTAAAATCTGTCTTAGTATCAACCTAATCCTCAGGAGGATCCACCTCTGCTTTCTCGGGGTCACCCTGACATATGTGGACTCCTTACATTCTAGAGGAGTGACCCATAACTGTGTGGGGGAGGGGTGGTCTCAGACCCTTTTAAGAATCTGAAGGAAAGCCCTGGACCCCTCTAGCCAGGAGAAAGTACTTTTGCACCAAATGTTAGATACAATTTTGGGAGCACGGTAGTCACTCCAAAAATCCCCTTCTGAGGCTAAATTAAAACCAGGGATGAGAACATCAAGACTGGGAGAAATCTTGGAAATTACCTGGCCCAGCTGGCCCACTGAACAAGAGTAACAATAATTATCATGATTGTAAGAGCCATCATCTATTTAGGACTTACTGTGTACTAAGTCCTCTGCTGAGACCTTACATACATCATGTCATTAAATCCTCACAATAACCCAGCCTGTTAGGGACTATTCCTTCCCTACTTTACAGAAAAGGCAACTGAGGATCCCAGAGTCTAAGTCACTGGCTGTGGGTAGGGAAGAACTGAGTGCCAGATGTCAACTGACTCACGGGTCCATGCTTATAACCACCATGCATTAGCACCCTTCATTCAGAGTACTTGTCAGCTTCAACAGCAAGTAACAGGAACCTGCTGAAGCTAGCTTAAGAACAAAGCAGTGTTACAAGGAAGGATATCAGGGTGTCACAGAATGCATAGGCAAGGAATTAACTGGATTGCAGGAATCACCAGCAACTAGATGTTGGTTTGCCATAGGAACCAAAAGGATCATCTGTCTATTATGGATCAAATGTTTGTGTCCTCCCCAAAAATCATATGATGAAGCCCTAATCCCCAATATGACTGTATTTGGAGCTAGGGCCAGTAAGAAGATGATGAAGGTTAAGTGAGACTGTAAGGGTCAGACCCTAATTTGATAGGGCTGATGCCCTTATAAGGAGAAGAGAAGGCATCTGTCTGCTAGGCAAGAAGAGAGCCCTCACCAGGAACAAAACCCTGCCGGGATCTTGATCTCAGACTTCCAGCCTCCAAAATGATGAGAAAATAAATTTCTGTTGTTTAAGCCACCCAGTCTATAGAATTTTTTTTTTTTTTATGAAAGCCCAACCTGACTAAATAAAACACCATCTCCCTCTCTCTCTTTCTCCCCCTCTTCCCCTCCCCCTCTCCCAGGAAAGAAAGAAAAGGAAGGAAGGAAGGAAGGAAGGAAGGAAGGAAGGAAGGAAGGAAGGAAGGAAGGAAGGAAGGAAGGAAGGAAGGAAGGAAGGAAGGAAAGGAAGGAAAGGAAGGAAGGGAAAAAAAGAAAATCAGCAAAGGGAAAACTTAGGAGCTGGGTTTCTTAGCATGAAGGCTAGGTCACCAGCCAGAGTTGGCCTCTCAGAAGAGCACCTACCCCAAATGAGTAAAACCCTAAAGTTGCAAAGGTCTCAAACCTAAATGCATGGAGCAGCCAGGCAGGGAACCAAAGTGAGTGAAATAGGCTAGCTGGGCATGCAAAGGAGAGGTGGGAACTGCAAGCCCCACATAAAAGACATGGACCCTTCTCAGCATCAGCCAGCCTTACCATGGAGATGTCAAGTCCAATGTTGGCACACTGTACTCTTTTGCTTCCAAAAAGAAACTCATGACCTGCAATTTCATGTGCAATCTCCAGATTTTTAAACATTGCACACTGGTACTGTCCAATAGAAACACATGCATGGAGGCAAGCTATTTCTAGAATGAAGGCAGCCAGTTTGTGGGCTACATGTACAAAGTCCACAGAGAATCCAGTTGGGAGAGAGGGAGGGTAGCAGAACAAGGATATGCTGCTGAGACAAGGGCCTGGGTTCAAACCCTATATCCAATACTCACTTGCTGTGTTACTTAACTAGTCGCTTCACCTCTCTGATCACTCTCAGCTAGTCATCTTTTAATCCTGTTGTTTCCAACATTTTGCCAATACAAATAATGCCACTGTATATCATGTGGTACACAGGTCACTTTGCACTGGGTAGGTGTATCTGGAGGATAAATTCCTGAAGGGGAGATTGCCAGTTGTCACAGGTCGGAGTTTTTGGAAGAGACACTCTAAGAGTTTGGGTTGCAAAGCATTTGTTAGGAACATATGTGCACACAAAAACTTATACGGAACTGCTCCCAGCGGCCTTATTTATAATAGCCCAAATGTGGAAATGACCCAAATGTGCATCAAGTGATGAACTGGTGAGTAAGATGCGTCACAATCATCCAATAGAATAGTATTTGACAATGAAAAGGAATGAGCTCCTGACACATGCTATAGCATGAATAAACACTGGGAACAATATGCTAAAAAAAATAAGTCCGACATAAAAGACTGAATGATTCCATGTATCTGAAGTATCCAGAATCGGTAATTCTTTAGAAATGAAAAGTAGACTCATGCTTGCCTGGGGCTGGAAGTTTGGGGGGAAAATGATGTGTGAATGCCAGTGGGTATGAGGTTTCCTTTGGGGTGATGAAAACGTTCTAAAATTGTGATTCACAATTCTGTGAATATGCTAAAAATGAACTGTATACTTTAAATAGGTAAATTATGTGGTGTACACATGGTATTTCAATAAAGGAATCCAAAAAATATTGAAGGGAAGGAAGAAGAAGCAGTCAGTCTAAACTGCAGGGCAGCCCAACGAAGCCAGTCAACCAGGCAGAGAACGGCTGAGCCCCAACAGCCAAGCCTCCTACCCTGTCTTGCTCCGTTATGGGATGCTGACTGCTCCGGGAAGGCCGTGACCTTGGGCGAGGGAGCTCTCTGCAGCTGTCAAAGGAGCGGACAGCTGGAAGCCATCTGCCGACCACACTCCCCACAGCGGGGCGGCATGTCCTCCCTTGAAGGGGGATCTGAAAAGCACATCTCCACATGCACCTCCCCAAGTCAAAAGGCAAACAATGAATTTTGGTAACTGTGGCCCTACCTCGCCATTGTCACTATTATCATTGACGTGGAAGAATCCCCTAACCACTGGCAAGATTTTTATATCTGGCAGGCAGAATACCATTGAACAACAGTAGGGGATACATTTTAGAAGGCCACACTGAGGAATACCCATAATGCCCCGTGAAAGACTTGTTATTTTCTCCTGGAAGGATCGGGAGCCCCGGTGAGGTTCTGTTATTTTCCAAAGAGAGCTGACATGATGTAAAGCTGTATTTTAGGATGCTCACATCAGTGACAGCATACAAGATGGATTGGAAGGAGGAGACCCGGAAGATAGCGAGACTAATTAATAGAGTGCTGGAACCACCCCACCATGGGGTGGGGAGGGTGGGTGGTTGCCATAGAAAGGAAAGGAATGGACAGAAGGAGGAGGTTCTAGCACCTGTGCGGACTGATGAGACCAGCGTATAAGGGAGAAGGAAACTCTTTTTAGTTCGAGCAGAGGGGCGTCGGATGGATGACCTGGCCCTATGCTGCAATGATGCTGACCTTCTAAAAACCTCCCCCAACCACCTCCATCCCTCCATCCCCACTATCACCACCACCACCAGTTGCTTGGACAACTCTACAGCCTTCTTACTGACCTCAGAACATCCATTCTGGCTTTCTGCAATCTAGTCTCCTAAGAGCAGCCAGAGGGACCTTCTTAAGACTTAATTCAGGTCCCCTCACTCCCACATTCAAACTCCTCCCATTGCACCTCACTGTCGTCGGGACAAAGCACTATGTTTACAAGGCCCTTCATTAGCTGCCTCTGCCCACCTCTCCAGCCTCATTTTCTATCCCTCCCATTCCCTTCCTTGCTGAACTTCATTCTCTCAAAGTTCCAAGTTCCCTTTTGCCTCTGGGCCTTCGCACATGCTGTTCCTCTGTGCTCCATATTCCATGGTCTGTAGCCTACTCCTACTTAAACTGTAGGTGTCCAGTTAGATACTGCCTATTCCAGGAAGCCTTCCCTGACCACCACCCCTCAATAATGGATGAGATGCCTGTGGCAGATTGTGCAAAAATGGCACCAACAATTCCTCTATCTCCATATGCGCCCACAGTGCTCCCCCACAACACGAGGCGTAATGTTTCCCCACTCTTTGAGTCAGGCTGGCTGTTGACTTGCTTTAACCAGTGGAGTGCATCAGAAGTGACTTTCTAGGGCTTCAGATTCCAGACCTTAAGAGGCAACAAAGCCTCTTCTGCTTTCACTCAGCAAGTCCAGGAAAGAGAGAGACACCATGGGGAGGAGAACCAAGGTCCCAGACTACGAGTGAGAACCAACACCATGTGAAGAATGGCTCAGCCACCCCAGCACATCCCTGGACGGTCAAACCATCCCTCTGACATACCACACATGTGACAGGCCATCTAGGATCCTCCTGTCCCAGTCCAGATGCCCCAGCCAAGGCCACATGGAATAGCAACAAGCCATCCTACTGAGCCCTGCCTGAATTCCTAACCCATACAGTTGGGAATCACACACTGTTTTTAGCCATTGTGTTTTTTAATGCTTTGTTACCCAGCAATGGATAACTGATAAGATGCCCCTCCTCTTAGTTCCCACCACACCTCCCAATTTCTTCTTTCATGGTATCTACTTTATTATCTTCATGGTTGCTCGCTTACCCCCTCCACCATCCACATAGACGTTAGCATCAGGAGGAAAAGAGCTAAACTGTGTGTTGTTTGGCACTACCTCTCCAGGACCTGGCCGATGGCAGATGTTTGTCATGTATTTGTTGATAATACAATCAAGCAAGATAGGGATACTTTAAGCAAATCTACCACTTCCCTTAATAAAGCCAAGCCATTTCTCAAGGTGGCCAGGGAAGGGTGAATTTCCGCCTGGCAAAAGGTGACTAGACCTCCATAACCAGGCTTTCTCTCCTCTCTTCTCCCATATTTACCCAATCACTGGCTCCTTTGGATAATCTGGACTTTTTTCTATGAAGGGAACTATGGCTGCCCTTATCTTTCAAAAATTACAATGAACTTATGACCATTCATTCCATATTAAATATATGCCTGGAAGTGTGCCAGCCACCTGTATGAGTTTCCCGGGGCTATTGTAACAAATGACCACAGATCTGGTGGCTTAGAACAATGCAAATTTATCCTCTTACAGTTCTGGAGGCCAGAAATCCAAACCTGGAGGCTGGCTACATCCTTGGCTCTCGGCCCCTCCTTACATCATTGCAACCTCTTTCTTCCACCATAACATCCTGACTTCCTCCTCTGTACTCAGAGCTCCCTCTGCCTCCCCTTTTTAAAGCCACTTGTGATTATGATTAGATTCACCTGGATAATCCAAGATACTCTCCCCACCTCAAGATCCTAAACTCAATCACATCTGCAGAGTCCCTTTTGCCATATAAAGTGACAACCACAAGTCCTGGGGATATGGATGTGAGCATCTCCAGGGGTCATTATTCAGCATCCCATGGCATTAACTCACTCGCTATTCTGAACAACACCATGAGGACATTCTTTTGTTATCTCCATTTTACAGATGAGGAATCAGACTCAGAGAGGTGAAGTGAATGCTCTACGTCACACAGCCAAGGAACGGCCAGGCCACACTGGGATCAAGTTCTGTTTGACTCCTGACCACTCTGCTGGGCTGCCCTTGTATTGTGGCTGATTACATGGGCGGACAGGGGTATTTAGGGAGAGAGCCTTCAGGAGAAGGTAAAACACAGGGAATTCTGCCTACAAGGTCCAACCACCCTTCTCTCTACATAAAAGGTTTGCTCATTTTCTTTGGGGCCACCATGGAGGATTAGGGTGGTGTTTCACTAAGGAAACCACGGGAAAGGCTGCCGTCTGGGGTATTTTGAGTTGGAGGTGACACTGGTGAGCTCTTAGGACAACTGAGATTGCTTGAAACATCTGGGAAGCCAGGTCTTTACTCTTATGCCTGTAAACCATGCATATGTGGCAGAAAAATCAGTTCTTGTCTTCCTAAGGGCTTCTGGAACCCCATCCTTTTCCCAGGCCTACAGCTTAGTCATAAGGGAAAGCAAGGACAGATTTGCCCCCAGCACAAGGTGATCTGATGGTAAAGAGTTCAAGGCAGCCAGCGCCTGAAGGACAGGCCACTCCTCCCTATCCCTTGGGGAATCCTTCATCCTCGGAAGCATCACTCAGACCCTCACCAACACCCAAACCTGAAAGCCTAGAGGATCCTTAAGGGTAAGGATTACGCACATTATCCTTTCATTTCTGCACCTCAGAACCCAGCACATCTCTTGGCTCATATTCAATAATTAAGTAATTTGTATATAACCTAGAAAGAGAGGAAAGAGAATAGACTGCATATAAAGTTGCGGGGGGGGGGGCAAGAAATGGCCATTTGGTGCCAACTGTGCAGTCTTGGGCAAGTTACTTAACGTTTCAAAGCATCGTTCTTCCTCATCTGTAAAATGGGCATAATGACGTTCTGGTTGCTAACATTTACTGAATACTTACTATGTGTCAAACACAGGTCCAAATGCAATATCTCATTTAATCCTTACGGCCTACAAAGTAGCTCGATACTCCTAGCTATCCACACTTTGTTTTTGTTGCCTATATTTATGCCCAAAACTCACCCTAATTTTGTTTTGTTTTGATCTTTGCAGTACAGTTATTTAAAAAAAAATTTCACAGACGAGGGGCACCAGGGTAGTTCCATCGGTGAAGCATCCAACTCTTGATATCAGCTCAGGTCATGATCTCAGGGTCCTGGGATATAGCCCCACAGGCTAGGCACTCAGCACGGAGTCTGTTTGAGTTTCTCTCCCTCTGCCCCCGCCGGCCCCTGCTCGCATGTCCACAAACTCTCTCTCTCAAATAAATAAATCTTTAACAAAATATATGAACATGTGAAAACATCCTTCTTATAATCAAAGAAATATGGTAAGAACATCTTTATATGGAGTTGGCAGTATTTGAGCAAAAAAATTTGAAAAATAAATGAAAAATAATTATTGACATATCCATACTCTATACTTAAACTAACAGCTCTTTTTCCATTTACTCCTTCTCTTCCTCTTGTCTTTAACTCTATACTGCTGAAACTTTAGTTTTGTGATATCCTGAGGTGTTTCCTTTGGAGACCTCATCCATTCAAAGAGCTTCAAAAATCTGTGCCAATCTATCTATGCCAATTACTCTTAAGACTCTGAAGAGACAACTGAGAAATTTAGATGATAAAAAGCACACTTTTCAAGGCACCTGGGTGGCTCATTCGGTTGAGAACCTGACTCCTGATTTTAGCTCAGGTCATGATCTCAGGGTCATGATCTCAGGGTCATGAGAGATTCTCTCTCTCATTCTCTCCCTCTGTCCCTTCCTGCTTGCACTCTCTCTCAAAAAAAAAAAAAAAAAATCACAGATGAGGAAACTAAAGCACAAAGTAATTAGGTAACTCACCCAGGATCACACAACTTATAAATGGTTGAGTCAGGATTTGACCCCACTACTCTGCAAGCACGTGGGTGGTTATGAAGACTAAACAGGGTGATGGGTGCAGGTGCCAGTTTGTGTGGGTTGTCTTTAGGGGTAAAAGAGGGAGCCAGGGAAATGGGGACAACATCAGATCTAGTCTCCAGCCTCTCTAGTTTCCTTCTTGTGCCTGCCTCCCCTCCCCTCAGAACCCAGCACATCTCTTGGCTCATATTCAATAATTAAGTAATTTGTATATAACCTAGAAAGAGAGGAAAGAGAATAGACTGGATATAAGGGGGGGGGGGGGAATGGCCTTCCTGTCTTTCTCTTAAAAGTAACCATGATACGAAACATTGGATTAATCATCCCATTGGTTTTTTCTTTCATTTTTTTCATATATATATATTTCATATATATATTTACATATATATATATGCCTAACAATAAATTACTTAGCTTTGCTTGTCTTTAACTCTAATTTCTAGGTCTTTTAATTATAGGCTCTCCCTTCTTTGGATATAGTTGAATTTTATAAGTTCACCCAGGCCACCTTGTTGTGTGGGCTCTTCGGTGCACAAGGGCTCCCACTGAGGGTGTAGGTGGGGGCTGGAATGCAGCCTGCGGCCCCTCCGGCCTTTTTCTGATCAGCACAAAAATGCCATTCCCCTGGTGAGCCATGCAGCCATGAGGTTGCAGCCACCTGCACCTCCGGCCACCGGCCACCACACTGAAGGGGGCCTCTTTTTCTAATTTGAACAAAGGCACTGTTGGGGCTAACTGGGGCTCTGAGTTCACCTTCCATAGATGGTCAGCAATCCTTCTCAGCCACTCCATGTTCAAGGTCAAGGTCAAGGTCGAGCACTTGGAGCTCAGGGACAGGAAATGACCCACGGTGACAGCCTCGGGAGACAGCTGGCTCCCTGGCCTCACTCCATCTGTCCATCTCTAACCCATCAGGAGGGATTTCCTAATCAGGTTCCAGGGGCTTTAAGATTTATGTCAAGAGGCCCCGATTTATTGAATTAATGCTGCTGAGCAGAACTGTAGCTGTTAAACAGTGTGGAGATCTGGATTTTACAGCAATGTAACTAATAAGGCTATTAACACAAACGGGGCCTGCCGCTGGCATTTATAACACCATAAATCTCTCTTCCCACTGGAAGAATTTATGGGATGGCATGCACTCAGAGTCCACTGCCTTTTCTGCACTCCACTCCCAAAGCTTGGCAAGGAGGAGGTGCGGCCCAGTAATGGGACCGGTCCGGAGGAAGGAGGGAGAGAACGGAGTCTGATTCTCAGCCCCTATCCCTTCTGTCAACTGGACCTGCCAGCCATTGCCATAGGCAGACTGTTCCACGTTATTACTTACGTATTTATGGCCCATTTGTGGCGCACTGAGCACATGCCAAGCCCTTTGCAAATGTAGCGACTATGAATCCCCCAGCATCTTCTTAGGAGTAAAAACATGTTAGCTTCTGTGCTTGTGGATGTGGATATGTTCTCCCACTGGACTGAAGTTCTGTCTTAAGCCCCCCAAACTCTCTGAAGCAGAACATTTAATCTTGTCACTTCCAGCGAAACACGGTCATTTTCTTGATTTTTATATTTCTTATTGATTTCAGGTTAAACCAAGTCAGATTTTAGATGTTCTCACTCTGTTCTTTCGCTGGGGAAGATGCCAGGTTCCAGGGGCTGTGCAAATGTCCCCAAGCCATCAGTGGGCAGGGGTGGCCGGGTCTGTATTTTTATCTGTCCATGTCCTCTAGGGTACCCATTGAGATGTAACCCACACCACAGCATCACCCTCCACACCGGCTGACCCCTGGGATGGGACACACCTCATCTGGTCCTCACATCCTTTGCTTCAGGTACCTGTGTCCAGGCCAGGGAAAGCCTTGTACAACTCCTGTCTCATTCTCTCCCTCCCTTCCTCCTCATCTCCAAGTCCCACTTAGGGGGGCCAGGGATCATGACACACTCCAAGGCCATTGGCAAGACTCTCTCTGGACTTCAAACGCCTGGCCACCATGTCTATGCGCTCTCCTGCCACCTCCATGAGACCCACCACCTCCCTTCCTTCCTTCCTCCCTCCCTCCCTTCTTTCCTTCCTTCGTTTTACAACACATTCAGCCTTTCTCAGGCATTGTTCTAAGCACTTTTCAGGATCTGCTTCATCAATCCCATCAACAGCTATGCAAGTTAGGATCCACTATTATCCCCCTATCATAGATACAGAAACTAAAGTCCAAAAGTGTAAGTCTCCTGTGTCAGATCACGCAGCCATCAAGAAGTGGAGCTGGTATTTGAACCCAGATAGCCAGGCTTCACCAGGGTAATGAGACACCCACAGAATCCAAAACTAAAAGTGGGGTCCTGCTCCCTAACACCCCTCTGGAGCTTCACCCTGGGGGAGGCACTGCTCAGAGTCCCACATGCTTGTTCAGTGTTTACCTCTCCTCCCTTCCTCCACTCTGGGGTTTGGGGAGTTTGGGGAAAAATGGCTCCCTAGGAAATCTTCCCAAACTTTTGTTCCTGTCAAGACCTTAGCCTTCTGGACTTCCAAAGCTACAGACGTCACTGTTTTCCTTTTTTCCCTTAGGACAGTGGAGGCTAAGGCCTGATCTAAAGAGAGTCAAGGATAAAAGGTGAGCTTGAATATTTCAGGGACCAAAAAACCCCCACAAAGGTGGCAGCTTCACTCATCCACATCCACATCATCACATTCAACCTCACAGCAGCCCCACCGAAGACACAGTCCTCCCCTTTGTACAAGGGAAAAAGGGAACTTCTTTCTTCTCCAGACAAAAAGTAAAACTGACAAGTTGCAGAATGAGAATTTGGATTCAAGTCTGTCTGAGTTTCTGGGGGATCACTAACCTCTCTTCTGGGAGCAGAAACTAGTTTGTTTTTTTTTTCCTGTCTACCCAAATAGTGGTAAAACTGGCTCCAATACAGAGCTGTCCAGAGTTTGAGACTGTCTTCTGGGGGCTAAGCCACGCATGAGGACACATGTCACAGAGAATGCTCAGCTGGGCACCCTGCCAGGCACCTTCTATTGAAGACGAATTCGGAAGATCCATTCTTCTGATGTTTCTTAACTTTCCTCTTTTCCCTCCATTGTTTTATTCAAAATAGTGTGAGCCCCTACTATGTATTAGTCTCTGTTCTAGAAACTGTGGAGAGAGCAAGAAGCAAGCCAGACCCCTCTCCCCCTCAAAATCTTAGTGCCTGCCTCAACATCACCAAGGTGAAGACTGTTAGTTCCCAGAGGGCAAGGTCTGTGTTTGCACACCGGGGCCCCACACTGGTCCTGGCACAGAGCAAGTTATCAGTAAGTTGACGAAGGGTCTTCAGTTCCCATCAACTACCCAACCTAGGTGTCTCAAAGATTTGGGCAGTTCTGTGCTCCCCAGACTCCCAGCAGGTACAGAGACATCAAGAGTGGTCACGAACAAGCTTCAGGGATGGCTGATGTAAAGGAGACAAAGTCAGTGCGAATACACCCAGACACAGACAGGAACCCAGACATGAGCCACTGCTAGGGAAGGAGAAAGGGCCTCCTATGTTCTGAGAGCCTACTCTGTGCCAGGCCCTGGCCTAGGCACTTAACCTAGGCTTTGAATCTTGCAAGAGACTAGGGGATGGGCACTCCTGCCCACCCTGCAAACCATTTCTAATCTATAAAAGAGGGTTCCATTATTGCTCAGTGTCCTGTGGACGAGGCGTGTCCACCTCCCATGGGTGTTGGATTAATCTTCACAAATCAAAGTAGGGTAGAATCCCGAGCCAAAACGAATCCAGGGAATGTGGCCTCAAGCGCAGCAGGTTTGTTTCCTTCTCTCAAGTATCTGTTTTGTTCAAATAATATGCCGCTCTTCTTTCTTCTTAGTCAATACACATACATGGTGTGAAACTGAAAAAAAATGCAAAGAAGCGAAACACAGACGAGACAAGCCACCCTTAATCCCATCATTAAGAAATACTCACCCTCCCTACTCTGGCATTTACTTCCCAGGTACTACACATACACTTACACATACAATAACACACGTATGTGTGGCACATGACACATACATGTGCGTGTACATCATATACAGAAATGCATAGCGTGAACATGTATTCACATACATATGTTAACATTCATATTCATGTATATCTTCTGTGTGTACATGTCATATACATGCCATATGCATACGTGTCAAATATATGTCATGAGCATATATGTGTGCATATCATATACATATACATAGGCTATATATATATCACACACACATACATACCATATACACATACATATTTTTTCAATAGATAATTTTTTACATTATGATCTTGCTATTCTAAAATTTTCTCATTTCACTCAAAAATACATCATAAAATTATTTTCTGAACATTAAATATTATTCTAGAACGTCACCTTGGAGGCTCCAACAAAAGCCATTATATGTGTATGCCACATTTTGTTTACCCAGTCCTAACTCTTGATTGTTAAACATTTAGCTAGTTCAGTATTATAAAAAATGCTGCCATGAACATCTTTAGAGTTGTATCTTTGAGTGCATTTGTGATCATTTCCTTAGAATAGATTCCCGTAAGTGAAATTTCACTGTTGGGGGCTTTGGCCATATGGCCTTTGATGCATTTTATCACTTTCCTTTCTATAAAATTTGTGTGAATTTACCCTCCCACATGGCTGTATAAGACTGCCCACTTCTTCACATCTGTACCTTTACTGGGTTCTGTCGTTTTTTACCTATCTTTCAATTTGAGATGAGAGATGACGTTTCAAGGATAGTTGAATTTGCAATTTGTATTATAAGTGAGGTTAAATCAATCACCTATTGAGTTACTGCTCTGAGATCAGCAAAGAGAAGGGGAGTTGGGAGAAGTGGTGAGTACCACCTAGAAAGTCATTTATCAATACAAGGACCATACAGTAGGAGACAGCAAGCCAAGAGGATGCATGAGTGGATGCAGAACTAAGTGCTAGAGGAGGTCAAGGTTGAGTTCAGGAGGGAAGGGCTCAGTGTCTGTCCTGGAGCTGGAAGGGAGACCTTGAGGAGGAGGAGGAGGACCAAGGAAAGGGGAGGGGGAGGGGGAACAGAAGGGAAGGGGAGGAGGAGAGGAGGGCATAGGGCAGGGGAGGGAGGGGAGAGGGGGAGTGACTGGAGCCTTGAACAACATGGGTACCCCTCACATGCTCTGTTCAATTCCCCAAATGGTCCAAATCCTCTCACCTCCCAGCCTTTGCTGATGCTGGTTCCTCTGCTCCTGCCTTCACTATGCGGAGTTCTCCTTCTCACCTCTCAGGCTACATCTTAAATGACTCTTGCTCAGGAGAAGCATCTCAGCCCCAAGGCAAGCTCACGTCCCCTACTGTATGCCCTCCCTGTGCCCTGTGCTTGTGCTTTAAAAATAAGTATTGTAATGGTGGGGCGCCTGGGTGACTCAGTCGGTTAGGTGTCTGCCTTCAGCTCAGGTCATGATCTTGGGGTCCTGGGATCGAGCCCCACTATGGGCTCCCTGCTCAGCAGGGAATCTTCTTGTCCCTCTCCCTCTGCCTCTCCCTCCCTCCCCCGACTCCTGCTCATGCTTGCTTGCTCTCGCTCTCTCTCTCTCAAATAAATAAATAAATCTTTTAAAAATATATATGTATTGTAATGGTAACTAACTGCATGTGTAATTATTCATGTAATGTCCCAGGACTGTAAATGCTGGACTGGAAGCTCTGAGCCTGCACTGTCCGTCTTGCTCCCCTCTGGGTTCCCAAGACTTAACATGGAATCTGGTACATAACAGGTTTGCTTTTCTTCAGCTCTCGTCCCTCAGCTCTACACCCACCCTTCAGTATTCTACCCTCTGCTGCTGCTGCACCTGGAAACTACTTTTCTCCTTTGCCAGCTAGATTTCTTTATCAGTTCTATCAGTGGGAAGGAGACATGAAGGCAGGAGGAGGGGGAAAGGACTGGCTCCTTCCTCTTGATGTTCTGTCCCTTCAAGCACCTCCCTAGCAGAGCAATACCTCCCAACCTCCTCACCCCACCCCACCCCACTTTGGCAAGGGTTCTAGTCTCCAGTTGCTTTCAGCACTCCCCAAATCAGCCTACAGGTGGCCTTTCACAGGTACCAGCAGCAACCAGGGATGTCCCTTTAGCAGAGGTCTAAGCCCCAGATGCATGGGCTTCTCCTCCCAGCTTCTAGGTTTTTGTTGTTGTTGTTGGTTTTTAAAATTGTTTTTAAATTCCAATTAGTTAACATACAGTGTAATATTAGGTTCAGGTGTACAATTTAGTGATCCAATGTTTACACACAACACCTGGTCCTCATCCAGCTTCTAGGGCTTTTTATTTTTATTTTTTTAAAGATTTACTTATTTGTTTATTTAGGGAAAGAGAGAGTGAGCAAGTGAGCAATCCAGGGGGGGGGTGGGCAGAGAGAGAATCTCAAGCAGACTCTGAGCTGAGCAGAGAGCCCAACACCGGGCTCAATCCCATGACCCTGAGATCATGACCTGAGCCAAGAGTCAGACGCTTAACCGACTGAGCCACCCAGGCGTCCCCGGCTTCTAGGTTTTAATAAGCACATACACTTGCCTTTATTCCCCCAGCAGTAGCTTCTTCCCTCGTCATTACACCTGGACTACCTCATAGTTCTGCTGTTGCTTTTTCATCCTTCACAAGCTGTCCATCTAATTCCCTATATTACACTTTCTCTATTAAAACACCTAATGTGATTTCCGGGGCGCCTGGGTGGCTCAGTTGGTTAGGCGACTGCCTTCGGCTCAGGTCATGATCCTGGAGTCCCGGGATCGAGTCCCGCATCAGGCTCCCTGCTCGGCAGGGAGTCTGCTTCTCCCTCTGACCCTCCTCCCTCTCATGCTCTCTGTCTCTCATTCTCTCTCTCTCAAATAAATAAATAAAATCTTTAAAAAAAAAAAAAAAACACCTAATGTGATTTCCATCTTCCTAATGATATAGTAGACATTCAGTTAAAATTCACTGAAGCCAGGGACCCTTCTGTGGTTAGAAAATGACATGAACAAATAAGATCAACATTGCATGATTGAGCATCTACTACGTGCCGGGTATTGTGTGGGGTCCTGGAGGCTCAGAGATGAAACGGAAACAGAAATGAACCAAAAGTGCCCAAAGCAACTGCAACTAGAGAGTAGAACTCCCTTTCTCCCTCCCCCACACCTCCATCAGAAGCCTCTTTAAGGGGAGCAACTGAAGCTAAAAATCTCTCTTGCTCTGTACTTTGCAATGCTTTTCAGTGGGTCTCTATTAGCATATTGGGGAGAATTCTTCATTGTGCAGGACTGACTTCGCAAGAAGTTTAGCATTTTTGGCCCCCTCAACTAGATGCTAACACCCCTCCTCCAGTCACTTGGTCTGTCAGAAGTGCCCCCACACATTAACAAATGTACCTTTTGCAGTGTCCACCCTCCCTGACCACTACAAGGTCACCCACTGAGGAGATACCCCCAGGGGATGACAGATTTGCTAATTATTTCTGACATTATCAGCCCCAACAGAGAAAGCGTCAATAAATGTGGAAGATGGTGTAGTTCTGCGGGAGATCTGCAAATTAACCGAGACACGCAACAGAATGAAATCCAACAGAGGGTGTGACGGGGCGGCAGGCTGGTAAGGGTGGTAGGTACAGGAAAAAGGCAGCCGGGAACCTAATTAGCCAGAACTGCTCATATCTGAGATGCTCTGCGCCCAGCTGCCTCCTGACTTGAGACATGTTGAAAACGAATTCATCAAGAAGCACTCACATCAGCCCCTTGTTAGAAATGGGTCCTGAGTAGGCTTAATTAGAAGAAGAAAAATGGGGTAGAGGTAGGGCATGGAAGAAGAAAAAGAGATGGTGGGTGGCAGTTGACTGTGGGTCACCCACATATTCAGTGCTGTCCAAGACGGGGTATTTTTGCAAGAACTGAGATTTCCTTCACTTCCTCGCACCCCCTTCCTTCTGTTCCACCCACTGGTGACTCGGAGAGCACCAGTTCCCAACAAGGTAGGTTGGCACACTTTAATGTATAGAAACTGATAATGAAATGTGGTCAAAGTAGCCCCACCGTGGTGGAAAACTATTAACAACAGTTTAAAAAATATGAAAGTCTGATGATTTTCTCCCCTTTTCTTCTATTCCTTTCTTCAATCCTTGAAAAAAAAATTAATTGAAGTAGATCCAAGTTGTCTCTCTAATAATAACATTCTCTGGCACATATATTCCAATGTCCTGTCCTGTCTAACGTGGGAAAGAAAAAATAGAGTTCCAGGTATGACATGCAACCCCAACCAGTCTCATCTTCCCAACCCAATTATAAATGATATTTGTCCCAATTTACTTCCTGTATCCTTCACACCCCCTGCTACCAAAAAAAAAAAGTCTTGACTTTTGAGATCAACATAGCAGAGTATGATAATGGACAGTGCAGTCAGATAGAACTGAGTTCTAATCCTTTCCTGGACAGGAGTGTAGCTTTGGGATCAATAGCAAGTTACTGTCTACTCTGAGCGCCACTTTTCCTCCCCACTGGATACAGCCATTGACATATCAGCCTCTGGACCCTGGCTGCTGCTGAGAAATGAGGATCCTGCTATCTGTGCCGCCAGTCTCACAGGATTATTGTGGGGAGCTAGGGAGATGAAAGCAACAAGGGTTCTTTGTAACATTAAATCATTACATGCACAGATACTCTAGGGCCTTGGTTATTTGCAAATGGCTTATGCATTCCATTGATTACCTATGTCTGCCTCCCTGCTCTGCTTTTCAACTGACCCCACACAGGAGATCTGGCCAGGAGTGGGTGAGTGGCAGGCCCTCTTGACTGCCTACCCAACAACCACCCACCCTTTTCCTCCTGATTTTAGTCACTCTCCTAACAGCTAAGTGCTTGAAGTTGGACTGTACCCCTCTCAGATCCAAGGGAGGGGTGAGTCTTGACGGGTCAAAACCAACCATAGTAATTCCATTGCCCCTTCAGTGACTGGTTGGAGCATGGATATGTGACATGATTCCCACCAGTGGACATGATGGCAAGTCTGCTGGGGGCTCTGGGAAATGTACTCCTTGCTCTTACAAAGTCAATGCCTTTGAGAATGCTGATGTTTTGATGCTTGGAGCTGTGGCAGCCATCTCTGAGCTCAAAGGGAAAAGTATAAGGACAAAAGCTAGCCATTGAGACTTTGAGAGGGTTCAATGTCTTTGATTCTTGACATTGACTCTAAAGCTGTCCTGTCTAGAGATATCTTGATATATTGGATAATTCTGGTGATCATACAACCTTGTCTTCATCAGCTTGGGCTGATATCATAAATTGCCATAGACTGAGTGGCTTAAACAGTAACAATTCATTTATCACAGTTCTGGAGGATGGAAGTCTGAGATCAGAATGCCAACATGGTCAGGTTCTGGTGAGAAACATCTTCTGCCAGGAAGATTGACTTCTCCAGAAAACTGACTTCTTGTATCCTCACCTGGGCTAGCTAGCTCTTTGGTCTCTTCTTACAGAGGCACTAATCCCATTCATAAAGGCTCCACCGTCGTGACCTAATTACTTCCCCAGAGCCCTACCTCCAAACACCATCACACTGGGGATGAAATTTCAACCTACGAATTGTTTGGGTAGGGGGGGACACAAACACTCAGTCCATAACAATCCTGGTTTTCCTGGAACTATTCCACTTTGCATTTGTGCCAGTGGATGTCTGCTTCAGTATTTGTATGGAACAATAGTTTCCTGGCTTGAATGATAAATGATATAGTCTCCCTGCTCATAATAAATATCCTTATTACTTAAGTCACTTTGAGCCAGGTTTATTATATTCAGTCAAAACATCCTAATTAATACAGGGCTAGAGAGAGGTACAAAGGATGGGGTTGTGCCTATGTGTGCACATTTATGCATGCACACAAGCATGTGCAGGACTATACTAAAGCTCAGAATGGAGCCTTTATAGTAACCTCTACTTAAAATTTTCCATGCTTTCTCTTCTTCTCTCCTTAGTAAACATTATTATTGTGGAAACAAAAAGAACATGAGAGAGAATCTTCTCCCAAATGTGTTGTGAATCTTTAAGGCAGAGCGATGTGGGCAACCCTTCTCCCCACACCCTATATTTTCACTATTGTCTGAAACAGCAAACTCAGATCTGTCTCAATGCATGTAGCTCTTTAACTTCCCCCAAAGTGATAAATCCATTGTCAGATAATGCATCTACCGTCCTTGTTCTCTCTCTCCCCTTCATGTGTCCTTCCCCAGTTACTCCATTAAAGGCTTCAATTTGCCAGTTGGCCCTCTGCCCTTATGCTGTGATCAACAGGGTGGGGCTGACTTGGCCACTGTCACAGAGAAAGCTGAGCAGTCTGCTGATGTAGTGTGTCGAACAAGTGCCCCATTAGTTTTTCTATCATCTGGTGTGCCTCATCCATTAGTTTGGCTGGTTTGACCTGAGGTTTCAAGGTAAACCTCGCAGGCAGACACTCTACCTTAAGACAAAAGCAAGTTAGAACACTCAGTGCCTGCCCAGCCTGGAAATGGCTCTTGCAGATAATCTCTCTCTCTCTCTCTCTTTCTCTATATTCCTCACCTGATACAAATCTAAATGTCTGAACTCAGCCTCTAACCACCCCAGGTCAGGAGCATCTGGACTTGGAGATTTGGAATCAAGAAACTTGGAAGACACTCACAGCTGTTACTATCACTCTCTCCAAATCAATGAAACAGGTACTCCTCTATTCTGACAGCAGGAACAAAAAAAGGCACAACATTTTGAGAGTGCAATATGAGAGGATAATCTGGCAATATGCATTGGAAGCCTTAAAAATGTTCACACCACTTGAAATAGTCACTAATGTTGTTCACTAATGTTTCTGGCTTTCTACCTTCCAGACATGGAGTAGAACTGAACTTCATGGTCTTCTAGTTATCATCTACCGAGTCATGATCCATGTGACTGGTTCTGGCTAATGAATTGTAAAAACAAAAAAGTGATGAGTACCACTTCCGGGCGAGAGCACTGAACTGTCAGTGTGACACCCAGGGAACTCTTCTTCTTCCCTGGTGACCATCAATGCCTGAAACTGGTCCCAGAGTGAGAAGATGTAAGTATAACTGAGCTGGATACACAGGATGAGAGGTAAATAGGCCTTTGTTGTTGTGAGGTTTTTAGAGTTGTTTGTTACTACTGCATACTGCATATCCCAAGAACCCATGAGTTTCCCTATGCAAATTTATCTAATTCCTCCACATAAGCCATCAAGGTCCATAAAACAAGGAATATAGGGAGAAAAGGCTTTATCTATCCCAAAACATACCTGCTATGTGTTCTTCCCCTGGAGCAATGAGTCCTTACTTGCTTTGCATCTACATATCACTCTCAAGCAAAGTCTCCACCTCTACAAATAAAAGCAGCTGGTAATGTAGCAACTTCTCTCAACATTGAGGAAAATAGTTTTTAAGTTTACCAATTCATCACACCATTATTATTAGGAGTTATGCTGACCATGTGGACAGTGATGAGAAATAAGGGTGAAGTAGAGAGATGTGACAGGAATTTCACCATCCTGATCAGAATTTGCCTTGGGGTCTTCAAGCAACAGATCTTTAAAATTTAATGGCCCTACTGGGTATGGGTATGCCCTCTGACCCTTAGAAGTAGTTGGTGAATAGAATAGCAGAGTGAAAGGTCCCTACAGCTCCCAAAGGGATGGTTTCTTGGCTACTAGAAGACCTTATAAAGTTGCTCATAGTGGCAATTGTGGCAGTGGTGGTAATGGGTAAACATGGTAAAACTTACTCATCAACCCAAACCTGACCTCTCAATTCACAAGGCTGAATTAATGTGACAGTGATGGGGCATTAATATTTACCAGGATTTAATATTTTATAGCCATCTTCTCACTCTAGAAATGGATTGAAAACAGAGAGGTCAGCTGTCATCAGGGAAAACAACTCAAAGCAACAAGACAGAAGGGAAGCAATGGGGGAGGGGGTGGGGCAATGAGTAGAGAGCGGGGGGAACAGCCAATCCCCCCGTGAGAACTGAGGATCTCGGGGCACCTGCCATCATGGACTCTAAGCCTGTGAGACAGAAACATTACCAGGACATCTGGTCAACCACTCTTCCCCTATTTATCATCTTTCTAGAACATTCTGCCTCTGTTAGTTCACCTATCTCTCCTCTCACGTGGGATACAAAAGGAAGGAAATAAATATCCCCTTTCATACCTGGAAGGCCAACAGGCAGACTTCAGGCAGAAAATCAAGTTGGGTCAAGACTAAGAACCAAATTAGTCATTGGCTGCTCTTGGGATACTGCCTCTCTGGGAATAGGTGAACCCAACTAAGGATCACAGTTTTCTCCAAAGTGTATTCAGAGACACGGTCTGCAAGCTGGCCTGGTAGCTCTGTTGGGGCAGGGACCAGGTCTATCAGTGATCACCAATGTTCCTCAAGAGCTGGAAAAGTGCCTACAATATGGTTGGAGCTCAATAATTTTGTTAGATCAACAAATGAATGGATAGTCCTATGGGATGTTGTACTTAAAAGGTTCCACAATTGAGTAATTGAGGGAAGGATGTAGATCCTAGCCTGTCCTTGGAGAATTACAATGTAATATCCAAGAAGCCTCTAACTCTGTTTATCATATAAGGTTTCAAATTTATTTGAAGATATGCTACATCCCACCTTTTTTGAAATCCCTTAACTCTATTTCTATGGGACATGCTTTGGAACATGCCGATATGTGGCACTTCAGCGTAATGGAAAGAGCATGAAATCTGGAGTCAGCCCAAACCAAGGTTCAAATCTCAACTTTACCACTCTTTCCAGCTGGGTTGCCTTGGATAAGTTGCTTCATCTCTCTGAGCCTCGGTGTCTTCACTTGTGAAATATAAAATATCACAGCATCTCCTTTATGTACCTCATGGGGGTTGTTGTAAGAGTCAAATGAGATACTACACATGGAAAGTAAACCACTTGTACATCATGGTTGTTGCTGTTTCTAAAAGCAAGAATCATGTCAAGTTGACATTGCCCAAAGAAATTTCCATTTCAGCTTCAGATTCTGCTAAAAGATGTGCCAAGTTTGATCTCTGGAAGCTTCTTGGGCCTTGAAGGTAAATTTCTAGGTACAGGTGAATTTTACTATCTTAGAAAATTAATATTAGAGTTTCTTAAAGGCCACTTGAAACACTATAGTAGACACTGGTCATTCACAATATCTTTATCCCTTGCCACCTCCCACTACTTGAAGGTTAGAAAACCAAATACTAAATTTCCAGATTTATGGAGAGATATGGCCTTGAAGCTAGGAGAGATATGGCCTATGAAATATAAACAGAAATATTTAATGAGGCTTCTGGGAAAGGCTTTGATTTTCTGATTTAATACAGAGTCAGAGAAGACTAGCACAGCCATCTCCCCACTCACTCCCTTCTTGAATTGAGTGCAGATGTGAAGGCTGGAACAGCAACAGCCATCTTGTAACCCTGAGGGAAAATACAAGAAAATTACAAAGGCATCATTCTAAAATTATTGAGCCAATGCACCAGAGCTAGAAACAACCTTTCCTCAACTTCATGTTATTAAAAAAAAAAAAATTAAATCACTATAGTCAGGTTTATGCTACTTGCAGCTGAATAAAATCCTGATAAAAATAGTGGGGAAAAAAGGGTTTGATTGGGACTTTATCTTTAAAATCAAACTTAACGTTATGAAAATGTTTTTATCTTATATTAAAACAACTGAAGTTGTAATTATATTGCTTTCTTCCACATACTCATTCTTAAAACCAAGTACGTATTATTAATTTATTATTGAATTATTTGGAGCATAATTCTAGCCACATTACATCCCAGCATAACACGGAGATGCTTCACCTCATGTTGGACTTTCACAGCAAGTTTGTGAAGGTGAGCGACATCAATTTTCCCAGAAATCTCTTTTAATCCTCTGCTCTTCCCTCACTCCCCTTTGCAGCTCCCATTCTGGGGTCCTCCTTGCAGGCTTTGGTCTTTTTTAATTGCCTAAATCGGCCAGGTACTCAGCTGTCAAGGGCTCTGCATGAGATGTGAGCAGCTCACCATGCATCACCGTCATCAGCTTTGTGAAATTCCACATTATATGCAAGATTTGCAGTTTTACTTTGCAGCCAGTTTGCATTATATTTTCTTAACACCATTGGATGTTTACAACATCAGATCATTGGGGAAGAGGCTGACTGAGACACTGACTAGAGAGTGGGGACAGACTAGCACTGAGTGAAAATTTCTGTATGGGGATCGATGTTTTAAGTAGACAAACCACTGGTGAATATTTTCATGTACTGATGGCATTCAAAAGTCTACAGGTGATGTTCACTTTGATACAGCCATAAAGGCAATAGATTGGGAGTCAGAAGATCTGTGCTCCAGTTCCACCTCTGTGTAACATTGGGTAAGTCATTTGTCCTCGCTGGGACTCCATTTCCTCTATGGTAAAATGGCAGGACTGTATACATTCCAAGATCCTTCAACTTCCAAAATGTCTATCATCCTTGAAACAACTGACAATGGTGGGGGGGGCAGCAAGCTTGAGTCCAAAAGCTAAGGACCTCTGGAAAGGGTGACTGAAAACCCTGGACGAGGTCCTCTGCTAAATCTGACTCAGGCTACGCATTTTCATTTTGAGGAGGCCCTCGATCTCTTCGCAGCAGAGAAACTAATTAGATTTAATAAGAGACAAGGCTGCTAAATGAAAGTACATGAGAAATATCACATTGCTGAAGATTAACACATGTTCTGGTCTATCCTCAGAATAAAACCAGGGCCCCTATGTATCCTGGAATCTGTGACCTAGACTGAATGAGAAAAATAAGCAGCTCGTTCATGAAATAGAAGTAAAAATTTCATCCCGAAGGAAGAACAAGGAGCACAGGCGGTATTGGAACAGATGAGTGGTTAAGAGGTCAGTCATTCCCCCTCACTCCTCTACTTCCTGATGCTCACAAAAGCCCCTAATGATGGAAATTGTTCAGTGGCTTTCCACTGAACCAACATATCCATCCGGCAAGGTGTTAAAAACCAGCTGTGTGATCTGTCCCCTGCAAGTATCTCCACCCTTGTCACTTGATAGTTCAGGGGTCTTACTTGTATTTCAACATCAAGACATTTAATATTTTAAGTGATTGGGAACATTCCATTTACACTGCACTGTTTCTCACTTCCGTGATTGTATTTCTCCTTTTCGTCTCAGAATTCTCTTTCCTGCCTTCCACCCTATCCTGCAGCCAAGCTATTTACAGTTCCCTGAGCATGTGCCTCCAGCCTCTTTAGTTGTGCAAATGCCATGCTCTCTTCCAGGGACACTTTATCATTTACTATTGGACTATGGTTAATGATGTAGTTTTGGAATATAGGTGAGGTTCAGTGGGGTGGAGTCTGGAACCGACGACCAAGAAAGAATTCTTGAGGTGTCTTTGGTGCAAAATGGTGGTTTATTAAAGCCTGGGGACAGGACCCGTGGGCAGAAAAGATCTGCTGCTCTGGAGTTGTGAGCGGTGGCTGATTATATACTATGGGGTTGGGGGAGGTAAGGAAAAAGGGAGGTTTCGAGAAAGAACTTTCATATATTAAAGAAGATTCACAGGATACAAGAGGCCTTGCTATTGTCAAGTTAAGGTTGTTTACCTCTCTAGTAAGGCATTAACATTAAGATAGTTGGGAACTTCCTGGAGGAACATTACACTCTGCCCACTTCAAGAATCTGTCGATGGGCTGCAGGTTATAAAGACATTTTTAACTGTATTTACATTCCCTTCTGGAAGCTACTGCTAAAGCTTTTGTAAGTAAACTGAGAGATACTCATGTCTTGTAGGACTGTGATCTCTACAAGTTAACTATTTGTTTTTCCTTTAGGGCAGCCAGGAGTGCCTGGGGAATGTCACATGTCCATGGGGGGGGGGGGGGGGGGGTGGGGGGGGTGGGGGGGGTGTTTGCTGAGTGTCAGTGTCTGTTTTGTCCTCAGCTTGCCTTCTGTTCCCTCATCAGTTAACAAAATATCCAACTAAAAAGAGCTTAAACAATAAGGAACTTAAACTAGTTTGTTCAGCAGCTCAACAATCTCAAGAACATTCTTTTTCTTTCCTCCCTCCCTCCCATTCATTTTTTTTTCCCTCCCTACTCCCCAAGACGGCTGGCCCTCCATCATAGACATTCTTTCCACCTTTCTACTCCACCATCTTCCTGTTGAACTTTAGTCTCAGGTTTAACACTCCCTCACCTCCCCCCCAGGTGGCAAAATGGCTGCCACAGCTCCGGGCGTCACAACTCACAAAACAGCATCCAAAGGTATTCAAAAGAGGACTTTATCCTCTCAACTCTCTTTCCTTGAAGGAGAAAAACCTTTCCCAGAAGGCCTTGCACCCAGAAAAATTTCCCTCAAATTTCACTGGCCAGGAAAGTTCTTAAACTTCCCAGAAGTTAAACTTAGCAAGCACTTACCATCTGTTCCATTCCTAAATGTCACCAGATCTTCCCCTAGCCTCACCTCTGATTTTGTTTATTGTAGCAGCATTCACTGAGTATTACTAAGTGCTAGGCACTCTGCTAAGCACTCTACAAACATGACCTTATTTATCCCTTAGAACAACTCTGTGCAGTAAGCATTATTATCCCCATTCTGGAGTTGAGAAAACCAAGGCCCACAAAGGTTAAGCAGTTTGCTTAAGGATGGACAGCTAGAGAGGTAGAGGCAGGATTCAAATCTGAGTATTTCCAACTCCAAAGCCAAGCTTCCAGCCCCTCTGGATCCTTCTCACTCCTGTCTCCTCTTGACATTCTTTGCCCCTCAATAGCTCTTTCTCTTTTATACAAAAGTCTCCCTGTCTAACAGACCCTTTCCCTCTGCTGAGCAACATCTTCAGATCTTCCCTATAACTGAAGAAAAATGAGAGCCATTTCCCTTCACACTGCTGTCTCCTCAAACTATCAAACTTCTCAAAAGCACCTCTTCACACTTACTGATTCCACATCCTCAGCACACATTTACTCTTTGCTTAATCTAGCATCCTCCCCCACCTCCCCACTGACAAGCTCTGCCCAAGGTTATCAGCAATAACCAATCAAACGGCTTCCCGCATTTTCCCTCCTCCTAGACCTGATTAATTAGTAGGGCAGTCAGGCAGCAGCCCAGGGCTCCCGTCTATATGGGACTCCAAAGCATCACTGGAAAGGTAACAAGATGAAGAAAATTGTGTTTACCAGAACTCCTCTTAGGGATAGTACTGTGTGCAGTTGGAAAGTAAACTTTGATAAGTTACCGGGGGAGACCTCCCCAAGAGGCGTGCTTGAGAAACAACAAATGCTTTCCAACTGCCCTCCTCTGACGGTTGATCTCTTTAACTGCAGGGCTTTTGTCTTCCTGAATATGAAATGCAAGCCTGGAGCTGAAGCTAACTGCTTGGATCAGCAGAGCAGTGGCCTTTGCCCTGCGCCAGGCTCAGGACCTCCTCCAAATTAATGCCAAGCAAATATTTAAAGAACACCAGTTTGAAGGGTGCAAAATTATTAGCCTACCCTGTGGACCCACATTTCTCAGTCCAGATCTATCTGCTGCATATAATATGACTAATGCACTTCCTTCTCTCCTCCATGCTCTGGTCTGCTTTCTTCTGGGCCCCAGCATCCCACTGGTTTGTCCTTTCTCCCTCTCCCTCTCTCCCTCCCCCTACACTCCCTCTCCCATAAGGGAGATCATACATTCCATACGGTTAACAACTAGGGCTTGGAATTATGCAGACCCAGGTTCAAGTTCTAGTTTGGCCATTTCCCACATGTGTGACCTCAGGAAAGTTACTGAACCTTTCCAGGCTTCAATTTCCTTCTCTGTCAAAACAGTATCTACCCCGGGACTCCTGGGTGGCTCAGTCAGTTAAGCGTCTACCTTCGGCTCAGGTCATGATCCCAGGGTCCTGGGATCGAGCCCCCATTAGGCTCCCTGGTCAGTGGGGAGTCTGCTTCTCCCTCTCCCACTCCCCCTGCTTGTGCTTTCTCTCTCTCTCTCTGTCAAATAAATAAAATCTTAAAAAAAATAGTATCTACTTCATGCAGCTATTTTGAGCATTGAGACAATATAAGTAATCCTCTTCACACAGGGCCTAGCACGGCAAGGTTCAAGAAAAGGGAACTTTTGATGACGACAGATGATGACAATAGTGATAATAGTGAAATCTACCCAATTCACAGCAACAATAATCACCAACATTTATGGAGAGCCACTTTGTGCCAGACACTTTTCTAAGCACTACACATGCAATAAATCACTGCATTACCACAGCAACTCTATGAACTAGACACATTATTATGTCCATTTTATATATGAAGAAACAGAAGCGCAGAGAGGTGAAGTGACTTGATCAAAGATACAAAGCCAGCAGGGGGCAGAAACAGAATTTGAACTCAGGTCCACTAGCCTCAGGAACTCAATAGAATTTTAGGAGCCACCTAAACCCAGTGCTCAGGGAATCACAGTGGTGTGTGTGTGTCTGTGCATGACTATGCACATATAGTGTGTGTGTATGTGTGTGTGTGTGTTTGCGTGTGTGTATGACTCTGTGGGATCGTGTGTGTGGCTATACACATGTGTTAGGCTGTGTGTATGTGCTCATGCTCATACTGTATAGCGTAGAGAGAAAGAAATTTACATTCTGGGTCACAATTTGCATTCTCTTTGCATTTGGGCATGTACCTTTTGGTTGCAAAAATTCTTGCTTGTTTGTTTTCCTTAGAACTCCTCTCCTTTTTCTAAAGCATGATCCCCACTTGTTCATAGAATGATGAAAAAGCCCCCATTGGCGAAGTGGAGGCTGCCTCTTAAGGGCATATAAAAAGAACTACAAAACTCACTTAAACCTTTCCTACTGATAAATTATAGGGAGATTTCCTCAGTAAAGAAGACAAATGAATTATACAGTATTTCATTCCAATGCACTCTCCTCCTTCACTCTATATATTTCTACGACATTATTGGAAGAAGAATAGCTCTATAAGAGGCAGGCTCTACAGTCAGCCTGCCAGTGTCCCCCTCCACCATCCCCAGACGTGGTGTCTTCCTCAAAAATGGCTTGACAGCTTTGTCCCCCTCCCTGACTGAGAGGTCTCCATCTGGAAACGACTGGCTCTGTCATCGACAAAACCCACCTGCCGTGTCTCTATCTCCTTCCCTCTTCTGCGTCTCACCTTAGGATTCTCCCCTTCCCTCCTGTTTCCAACTCTTCCCCTCCTCCCCCTGTTCCTTCCTTTGTCCTCCCATCCTCACTCATAAAATTAAGGAGCAGAAGTAGTTAACAGGCAGGGAATTGGTGTCAGACTCAGTCCTGCCATTTACTACCTGTGTGACCAGAACAAGTGTTTAACCCCTAAGAACCTCAGGTTTTTCATCTGAAAAACGAGGGTTACAGTAAGGATTAAATGCAATGTGTAAGTAAGGGGCTTAGGACAGTGCGTGACTCAGGGTAAGCGCTAAATACATATTAGAAGGACCTATGAAATTCATGATGAATCCCAAAGGGGACGAGAAAAATTTCCCCATTGAATAGTTATACATCTGTTAAGAATAGGCTTATCTCTGATCTTAGCCCTGATTCTTGTTCTCTGGTCAAGAATGAATTAGTCTGATATCAAACGAGGGTTCAAATGTGACCTCTACAACATACTGGCTTCACGACCATGGGAGAGACTAAAACTCTCCAGATACCAGCTTCCTCAGCTATCAAATGATGACAGTATTATTCCCCACCTCTCAGGGAGGTATAAGGAATTAGTTTAAAGCCCTTAGCTCAGAGTCTGGCGCAGAGCAAGTGCTCAGTAAGCAGTGATTGTTAAGAGTTGGGGTATCTGGGGCATCTGGGTGGCTCAGTCAGTTAAGCGCCTGTCTTCAGCTCAGGTCATGATTTTAGAGTCCTGGGATCGAGTCCCGCATCAGGCTTCCTGCTCAGCAGGGAGTCTGCTTCGCCCTCTGCCTCTCAAAAAATTGCTCTCTTTCTCTCTCAAATAAATAAATCTTTTTTTTTTTTAAAGAGTTGGGGTACCCCACCGCCTCTGCAGCCAATGACCTCCCCTTGCCCATTTTCAACCCTCTTCACTCCCCATTCACATACAAAACTAGAAAAGTTCGTAAGAGTGTCTATCCAGTGCTGTATCTGCCATTTGTTGCTAACAAAATATCCCAAACCCGAGTGGCCAAAAACCACCACAATCATTTATTTTGCTCACAAATCTGCAATTTGGATAGGACTTGGCAGAGATGATGATTCTCTGCTCCAAGCAGAATTAGGTGAGGCAGCTCAACTGGGATCTGGAAGATCTATTTTCAAGATAGCTCATTCACATGCCAGCTTGTCGGTGCTGGTTTCAGCTGGGAATCCAGCCAAAGCTATGGGCTGAAGAACTTCGTTCCCCTCCACAGGCGGCTTGGGCTTCCTCACAACATGGTGGCCATGTCCCAAAAGTGCACATCCTAAGAGAACAAGGAGGAGGAGCATAGCATTTTTGTGAACTAGCCTGTAATGTCATAGAATACCATTTCCACAATATTCTACTGCTCAAGGTGGTCACAAGGTTGTAGGGGAAATGGCAAGGACTCTTGATGGGGAGGAGCAAGGCTCTAAAAGCGCATGTGGGATTGGAGATATTGTTGTGGCCATCTGTGGAAAATACAACCTGCCATACTTAGCTATGTTATACGTCCCACCCCCCTTCAAGGAAAACTTTCGACCTTAATTGGTTATCTCCCCCTTAATCAGATTACAGCTAAAGAAAGCCAAGCCGGGAACCCTGTATTAGGACACTGAACTGTCTTCATATCCACTTTGAACTCGTTTGGATTTTCTGTGTGAATCTGCTGGTTTCGGTGGCTTTGACTGTTTTCTTCATGTGGTCATTTGCAGGAGGTGGTTCTGAGAAAGGTGGGTGGGGGCAGCACCAGAGAATACCACAAATACTGTGGTCAAGTTCAACCACTCACTCACAATTGTAAAAATTCCTTAGGCAATAAGCTTCTATGTGATGTGATGCGATGTGAGCCCACCCTTTCATGGACAGCTGACTGGCTTCGGTTTAATCACCTGACCTCAAGGCAGCCATCCCAAGTCGTAGTGCATAAAGATGAGATGAACCAAACAGATTCTCTCTCACAGGAATGTGAACTAAGAAACAGGAGGAGGCATCTGTTCATGGGAATGGAAAGTGAAAGTTCATAAGGCAGAGTGGGGATGGAGCCACCTTAAAAGTCTTGTACCAGCTGGTATTTTGGTAAGCAGAAACAGAGTTACACATGAGGTAGGTCTGTGGAAAGGAGAGTAGAACAGTCCCAAAGTAAAGATAGAGACCATGAGTTAGCAAAGGAAAAGAGGTCATTAGAGCTATTTTAGATTCTGGTAACTTTCCATTCTAGTTCCAGGGACTTCATGATTAAGCCCCTTTTATTCCCAGAGTTGGAATGCTGAATCATATGGTAATTCTATTTTTTATACTGTTCTTTATATTCTATTTTATTTATTTTATTCTATTTATTTATATTCTATTTTATTTATGCTGTTTTCCATAGCAGCTGTATCATTTTACATTCCCATCAATGCACAAGGGTTCTCTTTTCTCCACCTTCTCATCAACACCTGGTATCTTTTGTCTTTTTGATAGTAGCCATCCTGACGGGTGTGATATGTCATCCTGAGGTGATATGTCATTGTGGTTTTGTTTTGCATTTCCCTGGTGATTAGTGATGCTGAGAATCTTTTAATATTCTGGTTGGCCATTTATACGTCTTCCTTGGAGAAATGTCTATTTAAGCCCTTTGCCCATCTTTCAATCAGGGTTTTTGTTTTTGTTTTGGATTTTTTGGTGTTGTGTTTTGTTTGTTTGTTTTTGCTATGAATAAAGAAAATGTGGTATATATATACAATGGAGTATTATTCAGCCTTTTAAAAGAAGGAAATCTTGCCATATGCAAGAACACAGAGAACCCAAAGGACATTATGCTAAGAAATAAGCCAGTCACAGAAGGACAAATACTGCATGATTTCACTTATATGAAGTATGAAAATAGTCTAATAGAAACAAAGAGTTGAATGGTGGTTGCCAGAGGGTGGCGGGGGGGGTGCGGGTGGCAGGAGAAGAAAATGAGTTGCTGTTCAATGAATATAAAGTTTCAGCTATGCAAGATGAGAACAAGCTCTAGAAATCCACTATACAACAGTGTTCCTACAGGGAACAATACTGTAGTGTGCACGTAACACCTTAAGAGAGTGTCTTTCATGTTAAGAGTTCTTACAATTTAACAATTTTGTTAAAGTCTCCTTTATTTACACTAGCCTATGTTCCCTCCCAGTTCTCCCACTGCCTTGTCTCACTAAAACATGTATTCACCCATTTCAGAGATAAGGAAACTGAGACTCAGAAAGGTAGCCAACTTACCCGAGGTGACACAACCTTTGAGCAACTGACGAGCCTGGAGTGAGAGCATCTGGGACACCCAAGTCCTTTCCGTCCATATCTTTTTGAAAGGTCATCCCTCTCTGACCTGTCCCTTTCGTTAACCCTACCCTCTCCAACACTTGTTCCTTGGAGGCTGCCATGAAGATATTTCTGCAATAACCCTGCCCTTGAAAGATGACTTTGCCTTGGGATTCCATCTTCCTGATGGCATTCTTTGATTCTACCCCTTCCTCGAGCTGAGTTAATTGCCAAGACTGTGGGGAAATCTCACCAGCTCCTCAGTTCAGCCAGCAGGACCCCCATCCTTAACAATGCAACTTTCTGACAAAGTATGATGGATGGCCTCAGACAAAACTTTCCTAGCAGGGGATTGGAAGAGAAAAATAATTAAAAGCAAAATGGAAGGGGGGCGCAGAGATTTCTTCCCATTGATTTCTTTGCCAATGAGAAGTCTTTAAAAATCACTTTTTAGCTGTAGCCCATAGATGTCTGAGCTGTTATGCTGAGAGGGAGAGAGAAAAAAAATCAAACTCTGAACCAGATCAAACTGTGATCTTTCATTCTCCTGAACAGGTAGCCATCTTGGTAAAGAGCGAATTAGAAATTCAAACAAAAGAAAGAGCAAATGTCTGGGGCAGGCTTGGCTTTGGGCAAAATTGGGAGTTGGCAAAGTCTGACTTCAGAACCACACAGTGCCTGCATTCTCCCTGTGATCCCCACCTGAGGCGGAATCTGCCTTGAGTTAGGTGAGCAGAGAAGGAACTTGGCTTTGTCTCCCTCTCAGCTTCCCCTTCTGCTTCCTGTAGACCTCCTGTCACTTGTCCCATCCACTCTAGGTGTGACCTCTCCCTTCAATGTTCTCCGATGCTAGTCACAGACCCCCAGGAGGGGCTGGGAGTTAAACCAACTATTAATTAGTTCATAATGAAATCTAAACTGTAGATACCTCTCCCCACCAATCCAAGGGTATTTGAGATTTGAAAAAGGGAGCTCTTCAAGACACACTCTGTGATAAAGGAATAGTAGGCAGTGTGTTGACTGAGGAATGCGGTGGATGCTGCAAGGTGCTGCCAAGATCCCCCTTCAGAAATGAAGGATGTAATAGCTCAACTCCTGAAGTGCTTTCAGGAGAGCCCTTTGCAATCAGCCCCTTTCAGGGACTGCCTCAGCCAGAGAGAGCTACCTCATCTGAGGTCATGCCCAAGGTCATGCAGACTTTCCCAGGCAGCCAGCACCAAATTACTAATTAACAGCGGGTATGTAGACTCAGCCTTCTTGCTGAGACAACTTCAGAGACAAGTTGGGAAAATCACCCCCTCTTCAGAACTCTCCCTCAGGTTGGCTGAGGTTTCTGTTAGGAGCCAATTGCAGCTCCATTTCCTCCTCTTTTCAATCCTGCTTCCTTCTCACCACCCCCCGCCACCGGTATTGATCCCAAGAGCTCTCTGGAACAAACCCCCTGCATGCCAGTCCCCATCTCGAAGTCTGCTTCCCCGAGGAATCCAACCGATGAAGGTCCAGTAGAAAGGCCTTCCTGGAAGAGCCCACATGTTGCATAACTCCGGGGCACCACCCTTCCAATCGTACTGTTTGAAAATTGTATTCCCTAGAGTTCGGCAGCTTCCTGTTGGTGCCTCAAGTCACGCTGCCCAATCACAAGCATGAATTCACGTGCACCCAGCTAGCCACCTGACCAACCTCTACGATTGGCTCTTGCAAGTACCTGAGTCTCTCACGGTGGGCTGTTTCTGCCACCTGGGGCTTTGCAGCGTGCTTTCTCTGCACCACTCCCTGACCTGCCAAGCTGTTTCCCCACATCCTGACACTTCTCCCACATCTAGGCTTCCTCAAAATGTGCATGCTCCATGTTTGCCACTATGTGGTACTAGGCAAGTATTTACCCTCTGAGCCTCCACTTCCTTGCTTTTGATGTGGCACAGACTGCCAACCGGCCCCCAATCAATATCCATTGTTCCCTTCTTCCCTTCCCAGAGCATATGGTCACCCACCTAGAAACTTCTCAGCCTGTCTTGCAGTTATGACATGTGACCACATTCTGATCAGTGAAATGTAAGTAGGAGAAACTGCATGGTAGGTGCAAGTTCCATATTGCATCCCCTAAAAGCAAGGTGTTTTCCCTCCACATTCCCTTTCTCTTTTCTGCTGGCTAAGAAGTTACAAGTGAACAGCTGCATTGAATCCAGTAATGGAAGCCAGCTTCAAACCACCAAACTCTACCAGTACGTGAGGGAGAAATAAGCTTCTATCTTGTTTAAGCCACTCTATATAGGGTCCTCCTGGATACAGCATTTTAGCATGTAACATAACCAATACATGTGAAATGAAGATAATGACCCTTACCTCACAGACTTCGGAACATCTAGCCACCCTCAATGAGCTTTCCTCATCCTGCTTCTGTTGAATCTCATCTCTAGAATGACGGATTTCAAAAGACTGATCTCCGGGCACCTGGGTGGCACAAAGTTAAGTGTCTGACTCTTGGTTTCAGCTCAGGTCATGATCTCAGGGTCTTGATTTCGAGCCCCGAGTTGGGCTCCAAACTCAGCGCAGAGTTGGCATGGGACTCTCTCTTCCTCTCCCTCTGCCCCTCCCCACTGTCTCTCTCTCTCAAATAAATGAATCTTTAAAAGATTGATCTCAAGAAATACAGAAAAACACAAGCAAAGATCCTGAGTTCGGGGCCCAGATAAGCCGGAGTTCCCCCTACACAAACTAATACAGGGCCAAGTCCCTTATCCTCTCTGTGCTTTGTTTCTTTTACTGTAAAATGAGGATAAGAATTGTAGTTGCCTCACTGGGTTGTTGTGAAAGTCAAATGAGAAAGCGTATGTAACACGCTTACATAAAGGTATGCTATATCGTAGATGCAAAAATAGACTCTCAACCAAGGACAGCTATTATTACCCGAGAGTCCACTTTGCCTAAGGAATATGAGCATGTGCTCTGGAACCAGACAGTCTGGATCTGAATCCAAGCTCCCCCACCTGCAATATTTATAAACTTAGGTGGGTTACTAAATCTCTCTGGGTCTTAATTTCCACCTCTATGAACTAGGGATTAAAATAGTATCTACCTCATAGGCTCATCACAAGGATGAAATGAATTGATAATTTTAAAGTCCTAGTAGAGGGGCACATGGGTGGCTCAGTCCATTAAGCATCTGCCTTCAGCTCAGGTCATGATCTAGGGTCCTGAGATCGAGCCCCGAGTCAGGCTCCCTGCTCAGTGGAGAGTCTGCTTCTCCCTCTCCCTCTGCCCCTCCCCATTGCTCAGGCTCTCTCTCTGTCTCTCTCTCACTCTCTCAAATAAAAAAAAAAATCTTAAAGAAAAATAAAGTCCTAGCAGATTGCCTAGCAGGTGGTGAGTGTTCAAAAATTCTACCTATTATCATTATCAAAGACTTCTTCCAGGGCTGATATATTAGGACTCTCCTCACAAAACTGAAAAGCAACAAGAGTCTTCACCAAGGGATATTGCAAACTCCAATGCTCTATGAAAATGAAATCTGCCCTTGCTGACCTGCTGTTAGCTGAAATTCTCATTATTAGAACCACATCTTCAAATTGTGGTGTTTTCATAAAACTTCTAGCCCCAAACCAAAATATATTAACAGAAAATGAGACTACTTGGCCTGTTTTGTAATTCAGCAGAAATACACTAGTCATTTATCCATTTAAACATTTTCTAAGAAGCTATAAGCACAATTCAAGACTCTTAAGGTATAAAATCATAATAGAAATCAGTTTCCCCAGACTACTATCTCTGATTGTAAAGAAAAAGGACAATGGAAGACACCGTTCATTGCCTCAGCAATATCTATTCCCCTCTTTCTTGATAACGAAACCAAATTTCATTTGGAAAAATAAAGTGCCAACTCCAGGGAGTGGGCTGTCATTGGTCTAGGTTAATCATGACATTCTTGTTCCCTCTTCCCAGCCTCTCTTGCAGCTAAGGATGGTTATGTGACCCAGGTACAGGGAACAAAGATAAGCAAAATCTACTGAGGGAGCAGTCCTGAGAAAGCATCTGCTTTCCCATTAGAGGAGACAGAAGCAGCTGGTGTTGTGCCCTTGCCTTTTCCCCTGCCCACCTTCTTCCTGTCTTGAACATATATGTGATGTCTGAAACAAAAGCAGCTACCACATGGTCTTAAGATAATGGACATAAAGGAAAGGCTGAAGAAAGAACAGATACACTGGTCTTGACATTCCCACGCCACTCACTGGACCAACACCAGTAACCATTGACTTCCTGACCCCTTGTTGTAAGTTACTACAGAGGAGTTTTACTTGCAGCTAAATATATTCCTACTGCACAGGTCCTTCCACAGAATATGGCGCTGTAGCAGGCAGGTCCAGATAGCAGTTTCCAAGACATGGAGATGTGTTCTTGTATCCAAGTTGTGGGGATGATATGAAGGATGTGAAGAGGGTGCTAAAACTAAACCATTCCTATGTCATTACTTTACCTGTGACTATCATCTAATTCAACCCAGTCTTCGGTGAATTTCCCAGGCTCAAATACAAGTAGCTTATTGATAATCCTAAAGGGGCACAATTCACCTAACAGCATATAGAATACGTGGTCCTTGCCCTCAAATAATAGCTCTGCTCAATCTGGGCAGCCACCCTCCCCAGCCCACAGCACTTTTCCTTTCCTATCATTTTTCTTCTAGCACATGGCAATTCTGTCCCAAGGGCTTCCAGTGCCTTTTCAACTCTGTAATCAGCCAGCAGTTGGTAAGACCTATTAATATTTCAGTTCATTTTTCAATTGCAGGGCCATGATACTCATTGAACACAGACCATCTCTTCATCTACCACAAAACACACCCAAGTGTCTCAAAATGCACTTTTGGTTACAAATGAGATAGTTACAAAATACCCTTCAGGACCTCAGAGAGCACCCTTCCAGCGATCTTCCAGGTCAACACAAGGTCAATTTCTCCAGGACCCCTTCCACAATCCAAGGCATGACATTGCCTCTTCTTGGCATTATTAACCAGGAAAAATAAACACAAAACCGAACACTGGCTGGAGTAAGACAGCCATTTCTTTAACCTGAAATATGGCCATCCTACTCACAATGACCCTCACGATGGGTAAGAAATGCAGCTAAAATATATGGAGTACAGGGTGCGCCTGGGTGGCTCAGACGGTTAAGCATCTGCCTTCGGCTCAGGTCATGATCCAGGGGTCCTGGGATCGAGCCCCACATCGGGCTCCCTGCTGAGCAGGGAGCCTGCTTCTCCCTCTCCCTCTGCCTGCCACTATCCCTGCTTGTACTCTCTCTCTCTGTCAAATAAAAAATAAAATATATGGAGTACATACTGTTTCAGGTATGGGGGTAAATGCTTTAAGTACATTATTTAATTTTATTATTTCACTGAGATCCATACAGCTAGAGTGACCTATCTTCTGGCTTACATGGGACCATCCTGATTCACACTTGCTATTCTGGCCTTATTATTAATAGCACCCATTTCACCCTCAAAAGAATGCTCTTTTACAGTTATAAAATACATAAGTCACAGGGATGTCATGTACAGCTTGGGGAATACTGTAATAATACTGTATTAACTTTGTATGGTGATACAGTAACTAGACTTATGCTGATCAGTTGGTAACGTACAGCAAATGTCAAATCACTGTGTTGTACATATGAAACTGATAGAACATTGTATGTCAATTATACCTCAACAAAAATGCCTTTTTAGATGGTAAATTGCACGGTTATCTTAGGTATGGTCAGGCCACCTGGGTTAAATTCTAATACTTCCATTAAGAGCTTTGTACTAGTTGCCTTCATTTCATCACATAAAATGAGACTCATAATAGAAGTATCTCTCACTATCTGAATTATTTTAATCCAAATTCAAGAACATACCACATAGTAAAATATGTCAGTAGGAATTCATAAGATTGTGTGTGTGTGTGCAGGAGAGAAACATATATATTTAAAGTACATATAAGCTTAGCAGACTAATGACATTTAGCAAGTGTTCCACAATGTGGTAGCTTTTCACTTCTGTTTTTCCATCTGTAAAATGGCAACAACATCTTATGTTTCTGGAACCTATCTGGGGTTCAGTGAATGGTTAGGATTATTATCTTAATCTCGGGAAATATAGCTCCCTCTGAGATGGAAGGCATAAAGTGGTCTAGAGATACATAGTATCATTGAGGGTTGCTTAACAGGCTTCTTCCATCCTGTCCTCTTCCCTTGAAAGGAAGCATCAATTCTGGCATTATGACATCTGTCCCATGTGAGCAATGCAGAGCCAGAAGAACGTGAGATGACTCAGGCCCACCTGCCATAGGCTGATGGATGGCAAGCCAGTGAACTGCTCAGACTGGTTCAAGCACCCATCTGCCACGTGCCAGGAAAGAAGCTGGGGTTCTAGTGCAGCCACTGACATCTGTCTAGGTATCTGATATCGTAGCTAAATTGAGATTGGCAATCAATAGAGATCTCTCCAGAGGCTTCATTTTCACACGTTCTTACTTACCTTGCCAGTGTGTCATTTTGCAGTGGTGGAACCTACATTCAGGGCTGTTGCCCCTGTTCCAAAGCAATTGTCTGAAGTTCCCCAGTTCCACCTCCACTGTCCCCACCCCGTGTCTTAAATCACCTGCAGCAAGGAAACTATTTTATTGACGGCCACTTTCCTCAAGGTGGGCTTACGGATATCAAATTTTGCGCAACCATGGAAAATCTACATAGAACCGGATTGCTTTAGAAGTCTGATGCGGGGGCGCCTGGGTGGCTCAGATGGTTAAGCGTCTGCCTTCGGCTCAGGTCATGATCCCAGGGTCCTGGGATCAAGTCCCACATCGGGCTCCTGACTCAGCGGGGAGTCTGCTTCTTCCTCTCCCTCTGCCTCTCCCACTGCTCATGCTCTCTCTCTCTCTCTGTATCTCTGTGTCTCAAATGAATAAATAAAATCTTTAAAAAAAAAAAAAAGTCTGATGCGGTGGGCACCTGGGTGGCTCAGTGGGTTAACCGTCTGCCTTCAGTGCAGGTCATGATCCTGGGATCAAGCCCCATATGGGGCTCCCTGCTCAGCAGGGAGTCTGCTTCTCCTTCTCCTTTCACCCCTCCTCCTCCTGGTGCTCTTTCTTTCTCGCTCTCTCTCTCTCGAATAAATAAAATCTTAAAAAAAACTATAAAAGTCTGATACACTCAATTTACAGATCAAGAAACTGAGATTCAAGAAGAGAAGAGACTTGCCCAATGTAATATTCAAATTATTTTGGCATTAGAATGGGTTGGGAGCAGGACGCTGGAGTCCAATTACCTGGCTTCAGATTCTACCTCCACCACATTCAAGTTACTTTAATCTCTCTGTGCCTCAGTTTTCTCAGCTATAGAATGGGACTAATCACAGCACCTACCTCCTTTATTGTGGTGAGGATTAAATGAGACAGTGCACATAAATCCCTCAGCACAGTTTCCTAGGGCTTAGAATTCACATTAGATAATGTTGTTTTTTATTATTTTTAATATTGATGGAGCTGGTATAGGATTCCACATCTCTTAGTAAAAAAAAAAAAAAAACTGAACTTGTTAGAATCTGGGTGCATCCTCATAAAAAAAGGACTTTTTAAAGTTTTAGATTTTTCAATGTTTTTCCTTTATAGCATTTAATGCTCTCATGGTTAATGAACTTGACTTGTATTTCTTTTTTTTTAAGATTTATTTATTTATTTGAGAGAGAGAGTGTGCACGCAAGCAGGGGGAGGGGCAGAGGGAGAGGGAGAGACAGAGAGAAGCAGAATCCCCGCTGAGCGCAGAGCTGGACTGGAGGCTCCATCCCAGGACCCCAAGATCACGACCTGAGCTGAAACCAAGAATGGGATGCTTAACCAACTGAGCCACCCAGGCGCCCCTTGACCAGTATTTCTTAAACTTGTATGATGACCAAACTAGGGATTTCAAGGAATTCCTAGCTACGAAGAAAACTACTCTTTTGAGGAATACAGTTTAAGAAATACTGAACCTTCGGTTTCCTCCTCCCCTGGAGATTCATAATGCACATGAACACATTAAAGATCTAAGGAGTCCTGCAAGAAAGAAGTTCAAATTATGTTATTTAAGTTGTTATTTCCCAAATATACTTGACCATAAGATCCTTTAGAATATCCCCACTGACACTGGTTATCACACAAATTCCTCAGGAATTGAGAAATTCTGAATTAGAGCAAAGCTTCTTAAAGTCTCCCACTCAAAATCAGAAGCCAAGCCCATATCACCTGACATTCCACAGCTTCCTAACCTAAAAAACAAAAAAAACAAAAAAAACTTTCTAGCAAATAACCTATACTTGACACCTTCTCCGGAGCCCAAGACTCCCACAGGGCACTGAGTCTTGACAATCATGTTTGTAGAACTTTGCCATCCCACCCCTAAGCCACAGCTGACTGGACCAGAGGTGGACACCTGACTGAGGATGAACCAATCAGATCCTTTCCAGAGAGAGAGTCTCGTGTGTTGGGAGGTGTCCCAGCCCTTAAGTTAAAGACCCTCAACTCCTACTGCTGGAGACCCAGCAGCTATTCTACTAATAGCTTCTTTCCCAGCTCACCTAATAGAGTGGTAAAGATGGTGATCAGCATCTCCAGCCTGCATTCTATTCCTCACTTCCCACAATTAACTGAGTCTTGTTGGCCCTGATTGGCCCCACTTGGCTCACTGACTCATCCTGAACCAATCACAAGGAACGTGGGCTTCTGACTGACTGGGCCTGAATCGCATGACCCCTTCTGGAGCTAAGACTAACAAAAACCCATCTGAATCTCACAGGACTGAGAATATAGGAGTAGTTTCCTGCAGGTTCTGCGACCAGAAGACAGGGGGAATAAATGGTGAGCAGACAAAAATAAAGATGTCCACCATACCCAGGGCCACATTATGACTTTCATGGGTTTTAGGCACTTTTATGTTTACGAATCCCTTCCTCCAAAAAAATGTATAGATTTGAAATCATATTTTATGACTGTGTTGGTGTAAAGACAAATATAACCCTGGCTGGATGATACTCATGTTTTTCGTCTGACTTCAAAAGAAATTAAAACATTTTTGTGGGCCCTAGGTACTGCACCTACTATGTCAATTGATAAATCAGCTCTGACAACATCTGCTCTCAGATGAAACCCTCTTCAGCAGAAACTTGTGCCCACGGATGAGCAAGTATTCTTCCTGTATCTGCCTTCCAAACCATCCTCCAAGCTCAACCCCAGAGCTCATGAGGAGAGGCAGCCAATTTTCCCGAAGAACAAACCTGGAGAAAAGGGGAGCCAAGAAAATTACAGGCTTCTTAATCAGTATAATTTTCCTGCTAAAAGGTTTATCTGCCACAGTGCCTTAATCTGCTTCCAAAGTTCACATTCATCAACTGCCCAGTCTCAGAAAGGTGCTGATAGCCCCCTTCACAAATCTCTCACTTGCCATAACCGACATTATATTCATGGCTATTATTTTTAGGATTACATGAAGTCAGTGACCTTTTATTTTTTTCCCCCATAGTTTGAAGAGAGATGAACCAAGGGGATATTTTCACGGAGAGGAAACCAAAGAATGGAACAAGGTGGAAAGAGCCTTAAGTGCTTTGGAATCAGAAGTCCTGAAAGGGACTTTCTGAAGTTAGCTGGAATATATTTTGTCCTTAATTAATTTACCCTAAAGTATTCTGAGCAGCATGGGGTGGTGCATGCATTCCCATCTGTCATCCACTTGTTTAATGCCCATGGGTTTTGCATATTTGTGTATCATCTGTAATATTATTAAGCTTTTGTTTAAACCAACTCACTTTTCCCCAACTTCATTCTAAATAATACCATCCAGGAGATCAAAAGTTTGATGAACGAGTTATATTTTTCCTGATACATTTAATTAAATGTTGACTATTCAAATAAAAAATATTTGTAGCTGGTACTCCTAAAACCTTCATGAGTACCCCCAAGGACATGTACACTCCTGGTGGGACACCTGTCCCTAATTAGCTGTGTGCCTTTAATAAGTCACTTACCGGGGTGCCTGGTGGCTCAGCTGGTTAAGTGTCTGCCTTCTGCTTGGGTCGTGATCTCGGAGTCCCAGGATCGAGCCCCATGTCGGGCTCCCTGCTCAGCAGGGAGTCTGCTTCTCCCTCTCCCTCTGCTTGTGTTCTTGCTCGCTTACTCTCTCAAATAAATAAATAAAATCTTTAAAAACAAAAAACAAAAAAACAAGTCACTTACCCTCCCTGATCTTCAGTTTCTGGGCCCAGCTGACGTCTAGAGGTCTATGATTCTGCAGTTCCAGAGAGGGGTTTAGGCAGTTGAATTTTGCGTGATTGTGTTCCTCTCCGCCCCCCACCCTTGGCTTTACTAGCTTTTAATTTTTTGAATATTAATTTTTAAATGAGGAAAAGCCTATATAAGCTTTGAAAATAAAACATATCTTATTTATAAAAAATAAAATATATTCCCAATCCATTTGATTTTCTTTTCTTCAGATTTCTGTCCATCAAGGGCTTTCAAAACTTCGGAGGTTTTGTACATGCTGTTCTCTCTGGAGACAATGCTCTTCCTGCAAGAGTTCATATCTACTCATGCTTCATATCTCAGCTCAAATGCTCCTTGCTCAGGGAAGCCTTTCCAACCTATTATCACCATTTCCACTGTAAGTCACATCCTCCTATTAAATGCTTCCATATTATTCTGTTTCTCCAGATGTAATTTTATTTAAATTTGTGGGATCATTTCATTAATGTCTGACCTCTTCCCTAGACTATACATTTCATGAGGGCAGGAATAGCATTTGATTTCCTTGCCACTGTTGTTTCCAGAAATTTCTATAGTTCCTGGCACATGGTAGGCACCCAGTTTATTGAATGAACAACATTTCTGGGAGGGGGTGGTTTTGAAATTTCATAGAAACTAATATTTCTTTTGGTAACTTGTTCTAGGGTGTCTCAACCTTTTCAGTCCCAAAATCATCCCTAATGTGTAGCCTCAATTCCTCCTCACTTGGCAGAGAAAACATTTTACAAATAGAGTTACACCTGAATGCTGTAGTCTTTTGAGGGCCAAGGAGAAATTACAAGCAGTCTCTCTGATGGAGCCCTGGGAATTTCCTCCCACTCCCCATCCAAGGCAAAATCCAAATGTTCTTGATGCATGTTAACTGCGAATGAAGCCTACTGTTACCTGGTTCAACGCAATTATCTACAAAGCTGGTCAAAAAGGCTCAGATGGAGGTAGTTTAAGAACAAAGAGGAAGGGAGAACATTATTTGAGTAGCAAGTAGGCAAGCAAAATCCATCATGGTTAATTATTTGCTCTTAATTGTCAGGAAATGAAGGATGGATGGAAGAGGGTTTAAATGGAATAATACTAAAAGTGTTCTTCTACCCAAATGCTGTAGCCAAATTTGCAAGTGAGACTTTTCATAATCCACGGGTTGTTAATTATCTAAACACAGGTCCCTTGGAGCTGCCTGAGTGAAGATTAATTAGTTTTTGAAATAATAGATAAATTGATGCAGGGAAGGAGTTCAGACTCCAAAATAATGGCTGAAAATTAGCCATCCTATTTCTTCATTTCTCTTTGCTGGGTTCCTAGAGGACATTTATCTCTGTTGCTTTTGCAGAGAGGGCTCATTAATCAAACAGGCAGATGGGCCTTCCCAATTTGTGACGTGGAATGAAAAAGTAGCCCCTCAAAGTGCATAGGAAAAGAAAGGCTGATGATTTTCTGCACAAACTTCCTTCCAAACTCAGTCATGGCCAGATGCTTCCTTGTCAATATGAGCAAGACAAGGCATAAACTCCAAAACCCGATTCTTTTCCTCTGGACTGGAAAATGGGTCTGTGGGCCGAAGGAGGTTTTCATAGGCCCAAATGTCCAGTCCAAAGACTGGACTTCTGACACAGAGAAGGACTTAGTTTCACATATAGAGTCTTTTTTTAAAAAATCTATATAAGTAAAATTAAGGGTTTTTTTTTTTTGTTTACTTACCACATTATACAACAACAAAAAAGCAGGGCAGGTTTTCACTAAATTTGGAAAGTATGTTTGGGGTTGATCAACTAAAAAATAGAGATTAGGGGTGCCTGGTGGCTCAGTCGGTTAAGTGTCTGACTTTAGCTCAGGTCGTGATCTCGAGGTCCTGGGATTGAGCTCTGAATCAGGCTCCCCGCTTAGCGGGGAGTCTGCCTGTCCCTCTCCTCTGCCCTTCTCCCTGTTGATACTCTCAGTCTCTCGCTCTCTCAAATAAGTAAATAAAATCTTTAAAAGAAAAAAAAGAAGTCTTATGAGAAATCATGTGAAACACACCTGTAAATGGTCTCTCTGGAGGATGAGGAGGCTGGGCCAATTATTCGAAGATTTTCATGCCGCAGTAGTTGAGGTTTTCACCTTAGGCATTAAGATCTGACACCATTCTCCCTGGTACCAGAAGAAGTCCTTGGGCAGAAAAGGGAGACGCAGGTAGAAACTGTCCCCAGCTGCAGGTTGAGTCCAGATGGACTGAGGGGGATACACAGTGGGGCATCAACAGTCACTGCAGTAGCCTTGCCCCAGCGTAGGCGACACTGAGGTACAAGAAGTTGGTGACTATCCAGATATGCTATATTACAAAGCTGTGGACAGAGAAAACACACAGTGGATTCAAAGATGAGCTCCTAAATGAAAGTTATACGGGTAGACACTACAAAATAAAGCATGATAGCTTCCCACTGGGGTAACTCTACATACTTCAGCGTATTTTATTTGAGAGAGAGAATGAGATAGAGAGCATGAGAGGGAGGAGGGTCAGAGGGAGAAGCAGACTCGCTGCCGAGCAGGGAGCCCGATGCAGGACTCGATCCAGGGACTCCAGGATCATGACCTGAGCCGAAGGCAGTCGCTTAACCAACTGAGCCACCCAGGCGCCCACTTCAGCGTATTTTAGAGAAGATACAGAGAGATTTCTTTATGTACGAATGGTTAGAGATTCCAACAACTAAGTCTAGGGGGAAATAGTTGATACAGAGTTTGTGTTGATATCCAAAGAAATATCCCCTGTCCTGAATCATTTTCTTCCAAAGCCTCTGGGCTTTCTTGTCTTTTCCCTTCTACTTTGGAACTCAGACCGAGCCAACTTTGTTTACCGCTTATTAGCAAGATCTAGTATTGTCTTGGGTTTGGTTCTCCCAGAAAAAAAGGCAGAAAGGCAATGACTCAAGGAGTCTGAGAAGTGATCCCAGGAAAGGAGGTGTCACTGGCTGAGTTCCCCAAAAAGTAGACTCTGACATGGAGTCAGCATGCAGGATGTTTATTAGAAAATGTCCTTGGAATCAACACCTATTAAGAGGAAGGGGAAGGAAGCAGGGATGGGAAGCAGGAGGAGGTGAGCCAGCATGCAGGCCCAGCAACACCTAAGCCAACCCTACAGAGAGCTCTGAAGCTCAAACGACCCTTATGAGTAGCCCAAAACTTGGCTAGGATGGCTAAGCCTTTATAACTGCACACGAATCAGTTGCTGGGTGTGGGCTTTCCCAGAACGAGGTGTGTCCCTGGGCAAGGCAGCTGTCTGCAGCTAGATGATCTCTAAAGGGACTGACAGTTGAAGGTCATCTGCCGGCAGCACTCCTGGCAGCTGGGGCAACAAGCCTTCAATGAAGGGACATCTGCATGTTGCATCACAGTGTCCAATACAGTAGGAGGGTGGAGTAAGTGAGACAATGAAAGGAAATAAGTCAATAAACAGTATGTTATTGGACAGGTTACCACTGTGGGCAATCAGATTATCCCACCTAGGACAGCAACGGAGCTGGGGTATTTCTCTACCAACTCACATCAGTCACTGGTTGAGAGCTAATCCCATGGAGCCTGAACATAAGCTCATGGGGTTCCAGTTACCAGAGAACGCCATTAAGCAGAGTCACTGCGCAGCCCTTTGGGAGCCTTGGGCTGAGAATGCATAAAACGGTGTCACTGGCATATGGGTAGGTACCAAGAGTATCTGCTAAAGCATCAAATTGTTAACCAAGAACAATCCTAAAAGGGTTTTTCTGCCATACAAGACAGCTCTGACCCGTCTTCTCAACTGCCCAATTATCACAGAACCATCCTTTTGCCAAACTGCAATTACAGTGATTTCCCTAAAGTACAAAATTAAACATGTCACTCCCTCTGCTTGAAAGCCCATCCTGCTTCCCTCTGTTATAAGAAAAAGTCCAAATTTCTCACTCTGGCTTAAAAGGCCCACCTCTAAAGCATGACCTTGCCTCACTTTACCTTCTATGACCTACCCAGTTAGATTGTACTCATTTATGTCCCTCAAATTCGTCATGTTCTCAAGAGGGCACATTCTGCATGGAGCACTGGGTGTTATACGCAAACAATGAATCATGGAACACTACATCAAAAACTAATGATGTAATGTATGGTGATTAACATAACAATAATAAAAATTCATCATGTTCTCTTCCTTTCAGGCTTTTGCATGTGGTGTTTCCCTTGCTTGTAATATTCTTCACTTCCCCACTCCGATAGCTCCATCAGGTCTCAGTCTAGTGGTGCTTCTTCCAGGAAGGCTTCCTTCTACCACAGAGTGGGTGGATGCCCCCTCCTTAAAATCCCTCCTTATAATCCCCTCCTTACAATCCCAGCATGCTGAACTTCTCCACTGGTAGTATTTATATACTGCATTGTATTTTTTGGTTGACATATCTGTCTCCCTCACTAGACAGAACTTTGCCAAGGGCAGAGACCATGACTGGCTCACCAGTATGTTGTCAGTACCCAGCACAAATGCTTGGCACAAGGTAGTTACTCAATAAATTGTGGTGGAATAAATGTGGAGCCAAATTTGCCCCAAACCCACAATGCATGATGCCCTATATCCTTCCCAATTTGGTCCAGTTCCAACAATCACTTTTTTGTTTATTTATTTATTTATTTACTTATTTTTTGAGAGAGAGCGTGAGCAGGGGAGGGGCAGAGGAAGGGGGAGAGAGAGAGAGAATCTTAAGCAGGCTCTACGCTCAGCATGGAGCACAACATGGGGCTCGATCTCACAACCCTGACATTATGACCTGAGCTGAAATTAAGAGCTGAACGCTTAGCCAACTGAGCCACCCAGGTGCCCCCCTGCCTCTCCATAATCATTTTGAAGCAATATAGACAACCTCTGCACCAGGGAAGTCTTTGCTGTCTGATCTACCCTTCTGCCAACGGGATCATTACTTTTCATGCCTGGGTATTATGAGAAAAGTGACATTTGGCCTAGGAAGAGGAAGGACACAATGATTCAAGTAAGGAGAGGCTTCTGCAACTTTCAATTATGGAAGTGAGGTGTGTGAAGGAAGAGAAGTTCCTACAGAAGAGAATGGTTTGGTTAATCAAGGAAGAGAAGTGCAGATTTAATGAGGACTCTGCAGTGGCTGAGGTGCAGACCTCATCTTTTACAACCACCCGCGGCAAGAAAAAAGCAGATGATGAATCAGAAAGCCAGAATCATTTCCAAGCTGCAAAGATCCAGTCCCCAGGCTAATTGACCTCCAGAAGTGACACTGGAGTTTTGGAATCTGAATGCATCTAGATGTCCAAGCAATCAATAATACCCAGGGAAGCTAATCAAGTTAACTGGGGCCCAGCAGACATGGCCTGAAAGAAATTGTACAGGGTCTAAAGGAAATCCATCCACAGTCCAGAAATAGAATGGAAATCGAAAAATAAGGGCTTAGAATTAGTACTACAATTCTTCTGACAATGGATGCTTCTTTTTCCAATAGACGATAAACTCCATGAGGACAGGAATTCTGTCCCTCCCTTTATAGATGTATCCAGAGTCTAGTATAGCATCAGATATGTAGCAAATCTTCATCAAATATTTGTTGAAAGAGTGAATGAATAATGAAATGCTCTAATGCTTTCTCTTAAAATCTTGCAACATCTTATTGCTGCCAATTTCTCCAGTTTTGTGTCTCTTCATTCTCCACAATGCAATTGAGCCTCTAGCCAAGGCAAAAATGTGGAGGAGCCGAAGCTCTCATCCATTGATGGTGGAAATGTGAATTTGTAAAAGTACTTTGAAAAACTATTTGGCGGTGTCTACTAACACTGAATATATACATACACGACAACCTAAAAATCCCATTCCTAGGTATATGTTCAGTAGAAATATTCACTAAAAGACATGTATAGAAAGGTTCATCGCATCACTATTCACAATGGCCCCAAACTGGAAACTACTGAGACGCCCATCAATGCTAGAATGGATAGAATGGATAAATATGTTAGGGTATGATCATACAGTGGAGTGTGGTAAATAGAATGAAGAAACTATAGGCAGCAATGTGGATGAATATGACAAATGATGAGTGAAATAAACCAGACACAAGGATACTAGTGTATAAAGTTCAAAAACAAGCAAAATAATCTATTCGGTTAGAAGATTCAAGTAAGGAGAGGCTTCTGCAACTTCCAATTATGGAAGTGAAGTGTGTGAAGGAATAGAAGTTCCTACAGGGAGTAGATACCCTTGGGGATGGCAGTGACCAAAAGGGGTGATGGTGGATATTGACAAGTATTTGCAATGATCCATCTCTTGATCTGGGTTCTGGTTACATGGATATGTTCAGATTGCAAACATTCATGGCATCGCATGTGCTTATGATTTGTGCTTTTTGCTATATTTAGGTTATATTTTTTTTACTTTAATTTAAAAAATTATTCTAGCCAATGACTTGCAAACCCAAATTCCTGTGTATTTAATGTATGTGAGAGACATGGGTCAGAGGGCCAGGTATTAGGAAAATAAGGAAGAGGTAGGGACTGAGTGAAGAGGGAGTCAAGCCCCTCTAAAGACATTTAAATACAGATTTTGAAAAATCTGTGCTCACCCAACCAAACATGACTGGTGTCCCAATTCAGCCCATGTGTGACCAATTATCAGTCTCTTCAGGTCTGCTCATACTCAACCACCCACAGTCTCTAGACACACCTGACAACATGTCCCTAAGCCTTTGCCCTCACCCTGTCTTCTGCCACCTTCTCCCATGGCAATGCCTTCCTCATCCTCTAAGATCTAGCTCAAATGTTTACCAGGTGGAAAGCCTTGCCGTCCCCTCCTCTCTCAGGCACGGATAATCACTTTCTCCTTTGTGTTGCCATAAGATTGTGTCTCCCCCAGAGTATAAAGCTCCAAGAGGGCAGAGATTTGTTGTGTTCCCAGCTTCACTGCCAGCACCTAGGACAGCACCTTGAACATGGTAAATGCTTAATCTATATGTTGAAATACAGCTAAAGAAAAACATTTACTTTTGCACTATAACTTTGTTCTTTATCCAGAAAGGTGTAGTTATAAAGCCCATAAACAAGTATGCATAGCCCATCAATCCCCCACACCAAATCCAAAAGACTATAACAGTCCCTTATTGGGATTTGGGTGGTATATTCCAATCCCTATAGACTCCAAAGAGGATCAAGATTTTGAAATTGTTTCTTAATTCTAACACTCTGCCAATGCCTACAAGCTACTCCAGTAGGTCCAAGGACTCCCCCCCCGCAAAAAAAGAAATGATACCCCATGAGGAATTACTAATTTGGAAGCCTCCTCCACTTGGACACTCATTCTCTACTTCCCCTCCCTCCTGGACCCTTAGCTTATTCAAGCCATTGCTCAATCTTCTTATCCTTAGCTTCCAGTGCAATTTTTCAGCCATTTGGATCCTCCTTTTGTTCCACTGTTGGGTTGGAGATTGTGGCATGAGGAAGGGGCCCAGATCCTTTGGGTGTACTCAGCCTGGCCTCCCTCACAGTGGATTATCAAAAAGTAATCAGATCTATCACAATGCCAAGATTAACATCCTCCACTATCTCATGCTCTAGTCATTATTATGCTCAAAGACATCTATCTCCTTGGTATATGCCACAGGAAGATGGGAGTGGAGGGAGAAAAATATGTTCCCTCCACTCCTCTGTCATAATAATCATCACACTGTGTTTTGACTAAATGTATATAATCTGCTTCCTTTAGGAGACTAAGCTCCCTGAGGGCATGAACTATGTTTTATTTTTCTATACATCTAAGTGTCCTCAGGGCACTCACAGAGGGATGGAGGTGGGTGCCATATGGTGATATGCTCTACTGGGTAGCAGTTGAAAGAAAAGCTGCTGCCACTGGCGAAAAAGGAGCATTTTAAACCAAATTCACGTTTGCCCCCAACAGATTGCATCTGTCCAAAGTTCTGTACTTAGGCTACAGAAGACAAAAGGCACCAAGTGGGAGTGTAGGCGACTGAAAGCTTGGACCATTCAGAATGATGGGTCTCCATATAGCTCTCTCAACTGGAAGCTTCGGGTGCCTGCCCTGCCTTCAGTGTTGAGAATACTGTATGCAGGGTAGAGGATTTAAGATGCTATAAATACATTCTCTGGATGGCATGAGCATCCACAGGCACCACTAGGCGCCAGGACCGCACACATGGTGGACATGGTTGGGGGCGGGGGGCAGAGATGCTTGTTTATTTAAAAATAACTTTTTTCTTAATACAAGCATCATCTAGGTGAATTGTGGAAGATTTCAAAAATACAGGGAAGCATAATTTTTTAAATGCACGTGATACAAGTACCTAGGAATAAACATTGTAACTCCTTCCAGGCTTTTATATACCAATCCTGGCACTGGTTGCAGCGAGTGCGTCGCAGAGAGTGCTTGGCTGTATCTTCATGTGAATTCAACTCTGTTACACATGGTTTCTGCCAGGTGTAATTCTCTCCTCAGTGCCTCCTCCATGCCCACTGCCATGTCCATGATGTTCCCTCCAGCATCATGACTCTCATCTCTGGTGGCAGTATGCATTTTTTTACAGCTCATTCTCCATTCTATGTCACATGTGCAGTGATGGCATAAACTCTGTGCCCTGCTCCTCTCTTCCCTTTGGACTATCAAAAGCCTATTTTATAAACCACCAAAAAAAGAAAAATGTGTTATTATGTTCCTGCTATACCCACCCTAATTCTTGTCAAGGTGAGATAGATGCCTCTAATTAAAAAAAGCACACATACTAGGAAAAAGAGAAAATACTACAAACACACACCAACATTTCTGCATTTCATCAAATCCAAGGTGTTAGCAATTACAAGACACCATATTTAAAAATTTGATTGAAGCATAGCATACAGAGAGAAAAGTGTAGAGACGTAAACGTATAGCTCAATGAGTACTCACAAAGCAAACACCTGTGTGACCGCCAGCTGGGTCAAGAAATAGAATGACACCAGCCCTTCAGAAGCCCCCCCCAGCCCCCGCCCTGGCCCCGTTGTTATGTTCTCTCCATCCTCTCAAAGGTAACAACTGTCTTGACACCTAACCCTCTATCTCAGTTTTGCTGGTTTTTTTGAACTTTATGTAAATAGTATTGTACATTATATATTTTGTTTATGACTTCTATCATTCAACATTATATTTGTGAGACTCATCCTTGACTCACCACTATTTTATGTAGCCCTAAGAAAGAAGAAATGCTACCAGTTAAACTAGGGCACAAAGCTTTCTTATCTCTTACAATTTTTATTTCATACCTACTTAAAGAGCTATTTTAGATTTATTTATTCAGACTTTTATCACATATTATTCTTATGCACTCATAAAAAAAGGGAAAATATAAGCAGCAAAAGAAATTGGCAGGGCATTCCTAAAACTCCTATGTGTTCAGAATCCAGTTCTTCTGCGGGGGGGCGCGTGGGTGGTTCAATTGGTTAAGTGTCCAACTCTTGGTTTTGGCTCAGGTCATGATCTCGGGCTCCTGGGATCGTGCCCCGCATCCAGCACCGTGTCAGTCTCCACACTCAGCGGGGAGTCTGCTTGAGGATTCTCTCCCTCTCCCACTGCCCCTCCCTCTGTGCTCACTCTCTCTCTCTCAAATGAATAAATAAATCTTTAAAAAAAAAAAAAAGAATCCAGTTCTTCTTCTTTTTTTTTTTTTAAAGATTCATTTATTCATCTGAGAGAGCGAGAATGAGAGAGAGTACATGAGAGGGAGGAGGGTCAGAGGGAGAAGCAGGCTCCTCGCTGAGCGGGGAGCCCAATGCGGGACTCGATCCCGGGACTCCGGGATCATGACCTGAGCCGAAGGCAGTTGCTTAACCAACTGAGCCACCCAGGCACCCACGAATCCAGTTCTTCTTAATCACTTTTGACTCACAAAGATGTCCATTTCTTTTTTCACACAATGACATTCATCATACCATTGCACTGGTGTTACAGTTTTTCTTCAGGGTGTCCCACTATTGTGTCCAGAGTTTTCCTCCAAGCTGCAGACCCCAGCCTGCAAAGTTGGATGCTGGAAGTTTCTTACCAGAAGTAGCAGTAGAAGGTTTTTAGACAACAACCAGAATTTACAGTCCTTCCTTCAGTGGTTCTTAATGGTTGGGTGACTAAAGCATTCTGGAGCCAAGTGATCCATTCAGGCCACGAGGAATAAGATCCAAGTGTGCAAATACTCCAGACAATGACAACCACACACAAAAAAATGGTTGTCTGGCTGGCAGTGATTGTAAAATGCCACTGATTCCCAGATGCACCCCAATTTCTGAGATGACACAATGCTATTTAATGTCTATTTTAGAAACAATGAAATGCAATAATATTTTAATGTATTTATCTTGCTTTTGCATACAGTAAAAAATGGTCACATGGTAGGGCTATACTTTCCCTAAGATAGGGAAAACGCACACAACCAGGGAGGAACAATTCAGAATATCAAGAAAATATTTTGAAGAAAATATTTTGGCCAAAAAAAATTGAGAAGCTTATTCTACTTTAAATATAAAATGAAGTATAAGGTAGATTTGGCTGAATTTATTTATTTTCACTAAAGAGATTCTTTGATGCTATGTTTTATTTCTCTAATGATCTCAGAGTAGCTGGGTTCACCATCACACAGAACACCACCACCATGTATCCACTCAACTTCCCAAGCCAGAAACTTAAGAGATATCTCCCTGGCTCGTGACCCCCACATCCAATCTGTGTCTAAGTGGCATCCCTCCACTTACTTGAAAATCTCTCTGATCTGCCTAGCCCCCTTCCCTTCACAAATATTTGAGTTCAAACCACCATGACTGCTCACTTTGATGACTACAAATGTAGAGATACATTTGTAAGGTCTACCCCAGTCTCTTCTAGGCCCACTATCATCCACTTTCCACCTAGCAAAGAAAGGATCCTTCTTTTTTTTTTTTTTTTAAAGATTTTATTTATTTATCTGAGACAGAGAGAATGAGAGAGACAGAGAGCACATGAGAGGGGGGAGGGTCAGAGGCAGAAGCAGGCTCCCTGCCGAGCAGGGAGCCCGATGCGGGACTCGATCCCGGGACTCCAGGATCATGACCTGAGCCGAAGGCAGTCGCTTAACCAACTGAGCCACCCAGGCGCCCAGAAAGGATCCTTCTTAAATGTAAATCTAGTCATACCACCCCATGGCTCTAACAAATAATGTCCAAACGCCTTACCATGGCTCCTAAGTTCCTGCACTTTCTGGCTGGGAAATACCATATATGGCTATCCTGAATGACATTAGGGCACCTGACTCTGATCTATTGTGCTGTGGAGCTGTGCCCTGTACAACCTGTCTGACCGTACCCAGCAGCCCGCATCTTCTCAACCTCTCCAGCCTCATCTGTACCACTTTCTCTTTGTTCCCCACATTGGACCCACATGGACCTTCTCTTAGCCCACAAGCACACCAAACTCATCTGTCTTTTAGGCACACTTACCCTCAGTTCTGCCTTCACTTAAGTAATAATACTTACTAATCCCCCATGTCTCAGTTTGAAAGACACCTCCTCAAGAAAGCCTTCCTTGACTGTCCAGGCTTTCTGTACAACCTTTCATAGACTTGGTTAAAACTTTTAACAGATACTTTTTCATTTGCTTTATGATTTAAAAATCTGTATTCTCATCTGGCATGTCAGCTGCCCAAGAGAAGAAACTATCAGTCTCCTCGCTAATATATTCCCAATGCCCAACATAATGCCAGGCACAGAGAGGGTGTTCGGTAAGTAGGGAATGAATGAATGGGTAGAAGGATGGATGTAGGAAGGATGGATAGATAGACAACTGAATGAATAACTGAATGGATCCCTTTAAGACAAGCATTAATCCATTGGCTCCTTGGTATCCCCACATTCTTCTCCCCCTCCTCTTCCTAACCTGCTGCCTACCTAATCTGGTCTGAGAATAGAGACCCTCCAGCGGGTCCAAAATTGCCTTTAACCTAGGGTAACCACATGCAATAAATGAAACACAAGATATCCAGTTACATATGAAATTCAGATAAGCAATGAAATTTTTTAATATGTCAAAATGAACAATAACCATTTCATTTTGGCATACTTCTTCTTAAAAAAATAATACCATTGTTCATCTGAAATTCAAATTTAACTGGGAATCCTGTATTTGATCTGGCAACCATACTTCAACCTCTTCAAACCTGGACCTATTTGTCCCAGCCCCATCCCCTGCCTTTTGCTCACCTCTCTGTCACAGGTGGCTGAGACCTCTGTGGATTACAGAACCTGTTGCTGGCTGGCTTCTGGGGCTGGCCAGTGAAAGACCCAGGTAAGAGAGTGGTGGGTGACAGTAAGAGAGAAGTCTGTCTTTCCCTCCCTTCCTCTCAGCCTCAGGCAACATCTCTAGTAGCAGCTACGTCACTTTTGTAAATCCAGCTCCTGCTAGAAGGCTCTCTGTGGTTCCAGCTTCCAAAGGGTGACCCCAGCTCCTGGTCACACCATCCTATCTGTGTCCCTCGGGCCTGGGACAGAAGCAGCTTCCTGCTATTGCCACTCTCTGAGTTGCCTCACCATTTTACTTCCTTAGACTTCCCTGCTCATTGCTCATCTGTGCAATCTATACCCTGCATTAAATTCCTTTGGTATTAAAACCTCAGAAGGTTTCTGTTCTCCTGATTTGAACCCTGACTCATACACCCCAAGTCTCTAACTCTTTGTGTAGCCCACTGACCTGGTTGCTGGGCATAACTCTTCCTCCAAGACTGTCAGCCAAGTGTAACATCCACAGTACCATCCCCACTTTCGATGTCTCCCCTGGTCTACTGCTTGGGGAAATGGTTTCATCATTATTTTTATGAGTAATAATGATAGAGCTAATATTTATTGAGTAGTTACTATATGCAAAGCACTACACCCGCTTCATCTCATTTACTTTCCAATGCAACTTTATGACTTGGTACTATTATCCTCAATTGGCAGACAAGGAACTTGAGGCTCAGATACCAAGGTGATGCATTTAGGACAAGCAAACCCAAGCATGTGTGTCTCCATGCTCTTAATCGTCCCTCTGCCTGGGACTCCAGTCCCACCCCTCTCACACTTTCTGTAGGTCCATACTCTTGGGGCCGATGTCAGTTCTCTTGGGAGGTTTGGGTATCATTAGAAGCTGATGTGTAGGCTATTTCTGGAGGGGTCTTTTGAGTTTTTCAGCCAGCAGGCTATATCTTGAGCCTGCTTCAAATAAACCAGTCTTAGTGGTGTATGTATGCGTGTGGGGGAGGGAGGAGTACCAAAGAGGGAGTGACCTTGAAATATGAAATGAAGTTACTCTGTATCAGCTGTCATGGTGGTGAGAAGCCAGCCAGGCAGCTCCACAGGGGACCCAGGGAAACATGAAAGGCACACAGAGTCAGATTCAAGGAGATATTTATCAGGCAGAGGGACTTTTGGCACTGAGGGAGTATCTGCTCAGCAAAATACAAAGTGTCACCCAAGCAGCTGTGTGAGAAGGCCTCCTGATGTACGTTACCTGAGAAAGGCCCATTTTAGAGCAAAACTAAATAATGAAATGAGGTTGACACCCATCCCTCCAACACTTTCATGTTTCCAGGGAAACTGCAGCTAATGGAGCACTGCAGGACTCTACTTCACAATCAGAAGCCTGCAGAGGTGCCTCCGTGGGGATTCAAGTCCCAAGGGGCAACCCAAACGCTACAGACCTCAGCCCTGTTAGCCCCCAGCTGCCAGCCTCATGCAGAGCCAGCTGTCTAACATTTACAAACCAATATCTATTTTTAACACGGCACAGGTGTCAGGGAATGGGCACAAAGCCAGGCAGGAATGAAGTCAGCACAATCTGCTTTGACCAAGTTCTCTGATCTGGGGAGTGGTAGAGTAGAAAAGGCAAGGTATGGTCCAGTTGAACTGGAAAGCAGACTATATGTCTGGCAGTTTCCTTTCAAAAACTCCCCACATGAAGCACCCAGTGCTCTCCAAAATCATATTCATTCATTCAGTGTTTAACACTTATTTATTGAGCGTCTACTATGCCTTGGGCATTGTGCTGGGGGCCATCCCAGACTCCCTCCATTAGGGATGAATCCTACCCACTTCACAAAGATATGATGAACCTCAGAAATAAAAAATGTAAAAATTACTAATTATATCTATAGAGACCCTATTTCTAAATAACATTATGAGGCTCTGAGTAGATAAAACCCTGGGGGAACACTAACGCACTATAATTATACGAGGTTATCAACTAATTCATATTTTTTAAGGACTGACTCTATGTTTATGCCCCTTAATACCTAACCCATACTCTCCTTGAGATCAGGAAACATGCATGATATTTTTTTGGATCCCCATTTTCACAAACATCTAAATATCTGTTGAATGAACAAATGGACTACGGAATAATAATAAGAGATGGAAAACTCAAGGGCCAGGTTGGTAACATGAATGAGGGCAAGAGTGGGCCTGCTAGGTGCGCTGGAGGGCACATGTCCTACATGAGGGCACTGTCACTCAACTTGTACCAACTCGTGCCAGAAGCAAGCCCAGAGTTGTGTGACCTGATTTTTTTCAACAGAAGCAGAAATTGTGGCTTTTTACGTGGGATCTCCCCAAGTTTTAAATGTTGGTCATAAATTAAACTTTTAAAACACAGCACAGAATCAACAAAATACACTGATGAGCTGGATTTGGTGCAGGGACCACCAGCTTATCACTTCTACTCAAGACGCCGGGAGTGACTCTGACAGTATCATTTCAGGCAGGACAGTGATACAGACATCTTTGAGGTGGCTGACCTTGCAGTTTTTCTTCTCTGCCTAGCTGTGGGGTAAGTGTTTATGGAGTCCTGCAAAGATTTACAAGTAGAGGATTCATATCTTTATCAATTCATGCATTCAAGTATTTCCTGTACCACCATTCTTTGTGATGCTTTGTGCTAAGCTGGGCACACAGGAGGCAAAAATCAAACATCACACCTGCCTTCAAGGAGCATGGAAAGGAGAGTGAAATCAAATTGATCATTATTCCAAATAACTATTTAATCACAACTATCGTGAACTGAAAACAAGACAGGGGCAAATTTTTCCTCACTCAGTTTTTTTGGTATTTTTTGGGGGGGGGTATTTTTGTTTAGTTATTTGAAGATGGAGCTATGTGAAGGGGGTCACTATTTTGGGGGGACCCAGTGTGGGGCCTGAGTATTCTCATCTAGACTCCGAGCCTAGGTGCAACTTGGTGAGTACTTCCTGTTCTCTTCAATTACTTTCATTTCTGGGGCTTTTCAAGGAGTACAGTCTTACTGGAACACTTTCACGCCAGTTGCTCAGGCTGCAATCCTCTAGTCCGTGGCTACTCTACAGGGAGGAATAAAAGCCTGCCCTTGGCTGGAAACTAGTACCCTGGCCAGAATGGTAATAAGACCCTAGAGCACCTGGGTGGCTCAGTTGGTTGGTTGGGCCCCTGCCTTCGGCTCAGGTCATATCTCAGGGTCCTGGGATCAAGTCCTGCATTGGGCTCCCTGCTCGGTGGGAAGCCTGCTTCTCCCTCACCCTCTGCCCCTCTCCCCACACTCATGCTCTGTCTCCCTCAAATAAATAAATAAAGTCTTAAAAAAAAAAAAAAAAGATCAGAAACTTGATGCCTTTCTTTCTGTCCTTATGTCTTGGACATGGGACAGCCACCTAAGTCACTAGCACACCTGCCAATCTTAAGACACCGGTGTAAGGTTTCCTCCTCACTGGTCTAATGTGATCCCTCCACATCTCCAGTCTAGCCACTTCTGGCTGTGAGACCTCTGCTCAGAGCCGGCCGAAACCAGTACCCGACTGAATTAAAACCCAACCGGGGACCCTTTCCTAGGGAAGTCAGCTGTAAAAGACCACATGTGTTGGAATGTCACTTAGACCATGATGGATTTCTCACTTTACTATTCTTTGTCAATGTCCCCTACTAATTCACAACACTGAGTAATTTCCCCCTATAAAACTTTTCTAGTGTTTTCCATGGGTTAAAAATGGCATGTTCAGCATGGCACAGTATTTCGGCCCATTCACTGGCACCCATTTGTAGTCTAGAATGCAATGGGGAAAGGGTGTGGGGGCGGGGGGAGGAGAGGGGAATGCCAGCATCCCTCCTACAAGGCAAGGCGATGTTCACGGTGATTTCATTTGAGAGATGCCTCGAATTGTTTTGACACTAGGAACTTCTGGCATATCCTGTGAGGGACACCCCCTGGGAGTTGGGGGGGATTTTCTTGGTAATGGACCTTCTTCTCTACTTTTCTAGGAGCATGGAATCTCCTTCTCTCAGTCCCCAAGGAATCTCCTGTGGGATGCCTTTTAACCCACTGGAAACAATTTGAATTGCAAGATTTAAGGAAAGACTGATCTTCTGTAACACTGAATAGCCTCAGTACTCCTTAAGAGTCGAGGAAAAATGGCCCATTAATGGGACATTAAGCTCCAATACGATCTATCAGTTAGATCTCTTCTGCAGGGCAAATGGATGGAGGTACCCTATGCTCAGGCCTTCATGACCTAAATCAGGACACCGACCTAAAGGCCTCTTGCAGAATGTGTTTGGCCACTAACCAGGCTAGTAAACCCCCTCCTGATATACTGGATGACAACTATCTAAACAGGCCTCTTAATAAACCCAGGTTGCTGGAGGAAACACAGGCCATCCCTGATGAAGGGGGATGCTGACTCCCTCTCACTGTTCCTCCTCCTAACAGACCCAGGTTACCTCATTGTATGTGGGGGCTTCTCCTTCATTCATTTCCTGGGTTAATGGCTATGATAATTGGAGCCAATTGTCTCTGGTTAGTCTACCTCAGGACAGGGACTTTAAGGAATATTCCCAAGCAGCTGCCAAAACACCTTTTGTTTTGGGGAAGTTCCCAGTCTTCTCTGGCCCATCATGGACGGCCTATTTTCATTTGTTGGTGGAAAAAAACCATGCATCTGCTCATCTATCCAAGCTGGTGAGCTTTAGAACTGGGAGTCCTCTTTCTCTGCCCTCTGGGCTTTTATCCACCTCCAGCCTTGCTGGTGGCACCTCACACCCCTTCTGCCTTCCCCCTGTCCCCCATCCTGTTTCTGCACCACCTTGGGTGTGGTCTGCATAACTGGCTCCTATACCATCCTCGGTGCCTCCAGCACCATTAGCTCCTGCTCCTATCCTATCAAGGAGCGAAGAGTCCAACCAGGAGAATAGAACTCTTTAAAAAGTGATTGGAGGGGTGCCTGGGTGGCTCAGTTGGTTAAGCATCTGACTCTTGATTTCATCTCAGGTCATGATTTCAGGGTCCTGGGATTGAGCCCTGTGTCAGGGTCCCTGCTCAGTGGGGAGTTTGCTTGTCTCCCTCTCCCTCTGCCCCTCCCCCTGCTCATGCTCTCTCTCTCTCTCAAATAAAAATAAATCTTTATTTTTATAGATTTTTTTAATAAAAAACATCTTTTTTTTAAAGAAAAGTAATTGAAAAAGTCAGTAACAGCTTCCATTGAATGAGCACCTACTATGTGCCCATCACTGTGCCAGACACGGTGAATGTGTTTTCTTTAACTTTCAAAACAAGCCTGCAGGGTAAATATTATTTCCATTTTCTAAAGGAAAAACACTAAGGTTGATGGAGATTGAGTTGCCCAAGATCAAACAACTGGGTGAATGGCAGAGGCAAGACTTTACCCCACGTGTGTCTCATTCTACAGCTCATGGTCCTTCATCTACACAATGTTCTCTCCCAGCATGCACTACAAGCAACCACCACCAAGTGCAAACTCCCTGTCCAGACTTCCAGCCACAATAGCAAACCACACCTGAAAGTCGTCTTAGCTTAAACATAATAGAAGTTTATGTTTTTCACTTGTGTGATATTCCAAAGCAGTTTCCCCAAACAGGAGGGTAGCTCTTGCCAAACAGTAACTCAAAAACCCAGAACTTTCTATCTCCTCGTTTCACCATCTTCAAAAACAACATGGCCTCCAAGGTTACCAAGGTGAGAAAAGAACAAGACGGACTGTGGGTGGGAGGTTTTTATGGGCCCTGTAGGGGGCAGGCCACATCATTTCTATTTACATTCCATTGGCTACACCTCAGTCGCATGGTGATGGCTCGTGCAAGGGAGGCTGGGAAATACGGTCTGTCTGTGCCTAAAAAGAAAGGAAATGCATTTGGTGATCAGCCAGTACTCCTGCCACACTGCTTCCCAATAAATCCATTTATTCTGGTTGTATCTTTTGAGTACTTGCAAAAGTTCACTGAAGCTTACCTTCCCTTCTGGAGCATTCAAAGGGCTTTTATTCATGTGCCTTACAGTTTTATATTTACATTGATAGCTATTTAAAGTCTGTATAACCATTTGACACTATCATTATCTTGCATGCTTCACAGAAGTTGGAGTCTCAGGGAGAGACCTGCTTTCTTTTCCATGGATTAGAAATGAATACAGCCCCCTATGCAATCTTGCCAAGGACTAAGAAAACGATATAAAGAATGAAAAGCTTTCAAAAGGAAGATATTACTCATGTAGTCATCCAGGGCTAGGTCTGCAAAGGAGATATGAAAATACCATAAGCCAATTTCAAGCAAATGTCATCCAAGACTCTTAAGAGGTTCCCTCTTGTCAAGTTTCCCTTTATGACACATTGAAAATTTTAGGGTACATCAATAAATCATGATTTGCCATTTCCTTCCAAAGCCCTCCCTGTTGTGAAATTCCAAGTAGCTAATCCTTAGAACAGTATCTTTCAGAAGATTTTACTGGGTATGTCTGGGTTTATTTTATGTTGTGCTTTATATAGGAAAGAACTCTTGCCCTATTCCCTACCAGCAGAGAGAATGCATGATGAAATGGGGTGGTTTGGGTTTTTTTGTTTTGTTTTGTTTTTTGTTTTTTGTTTTTTTTACCCATTTGGGGAATAAATTACACACAGCCTTAAATGTCTCTCCTACAAGGGGAATTACTCAAACTGTGTTTCATGGAATACTCTTCCTATGGTTGTTAATGTATGTTCTGAAAGAAAATAGGAAACAAAGAAAGGATTCCGGAGGAAAAATAGGGTGGGACAAACTGGGTTAAAAAAGATAAAGAGGTTTCTTTACTGCAGGACTTTCAGAACCTTTTGTATGCTAATTGTGGACTGAATATGGAAGAGAGGGCACAGGTTGATTCTCAAGATGGAAACAGCTGTTATCCTTTCAAATAGACATAAGATATCCCTAAATGCTTTGCATTTACCTATATATCATTCTTCTGAGTCTGAAAAACAAAGGCCTCAGCTCTGCTCAAAATATTCCTAGATGTGATACTGGTTACATTCCCTGATCACCCACTGTTAAGTCAAGGATCTGAAAAAAAAACTCTTAATTCTATTAAGTTAAGAACAGCAACTTTGGGGCCAAAAGACTGGGGTTCAAATCCTTGTTTTTCCACTCACCTGCTTTGCAACCTTGAGTAAATTAACTAGTCTCTCTGAGTATCACTTCATGTTCCATTTCTTCACATGTGAAGTAGGGATTATAACAGTACCTACTTTATTGGGACATTGAGACAATTAAGTGAGACAAACTCTGGAAAATATTTAGCAGGGTTCCTGGCACACAACGGTTACCTCCCCTCCAAAAATATGAGCCATTTGTCATCACTACTATAGCATGGTATATTTCCCAGATTTATATGGCACAGGAACATTTTAACACAGAATATGCATTAGCATCTCAAGGAACTCTGCAGAACCAAGTTTGAGAAATGCTAAGTAAGAGGAAAAAGTAAGCAAGGAAGGGAGTGTTGCAATTTTATTATACTGAGAATATAACATTTGAGCAAGGATCTGAAGGAGGTGAGGGAATGAGCTGGACAGGCATCTGGGGGAAGATCGCAGCTCCTGCATTTTGTTTTAAGTGTATAGAAGATAACATCCTATGATGATGACAGACCACAGGGGAGTTTGGGGACCCAGACAGGGTGCACCAAAAGCTCAACATCATGAACATGAGCTCTCTATCCACCTTTCAAAATCCAAAATAGTACATCTAGAGACAGTGCCACTTCCCGGGTCCACCTACAAAGTCCTGGTGTTGGGGCCCTCCTGCTCACCAAGTTCCAATCCCACCCAGGGATTGGATGGGACTGACTTTCCTTTGTTCAAAATGAGGATCTTCTGGCTGAACACCACATGGGACTCTCAGAGCCCATGAACCACCATTATCCACCATAGAAGTCAATGCTTCCCTGTCTCCTCCTGGAGCTTATTCTGCTCCTGGGGTGGAGGGCCCTCTTCCCCTTTGAGTCTGCTCCAGTTTGTCTACTCCAGGTTCTATGAGAGATGGACTGCCATCAAATGCAGTTATAGCAATTTGAGTTTCAATGCATGTCCATAGTAAAATCATTATAGTCACCTCACTCTTGAACACTTCTGATAATGCCAGAGAGTGTACGAAGCTCCAGAAATGTGCCATCTCATTTAATCGTTACAAGAACTCTATAAGGTAGGGTCTATTATTGTGCCCATGTCACAGATAAAGAGAGAGAGGTTCTAAGAGAAAAAATGACTTATCCAAGTTCTCAGGGTAAGTTATGATCTGAAGCCGGGCTAGGTCTCCCGAATTTGGTTCATCGACTTCACACCATCTCCTTTTTCTCATAGTTTCCCTCTCTCTCCTGTCTGTTCTCTGCAGTGATCTCCAAGAAAGAACTGGATGGATTTAGGCAAGCAGGGGGAATGCCAATTGGACATATTGGTTTTCAGAAAAATAGCTTTCTGCTCACTGATGTTCAACAAACTGGCTTGCTTCCAATATCAGAAATGGTACTTGGTGGGTTATTCAAGAAAACCAAAGTGAAGAATCATAAAACATAATGCATTCATACCTTACATGTTTTAGTTTAACCTCAAACAAAGCAATGTCATTTGTTCGCCAATCTTTTGAGGTAGGAGAGAAGGTCTTGTCTTGGACCGCAGGAGCCTTAATGGAATTCCCTTCTCTTCTTTTGGCATAAATCACAACTGTAATATATTACCTTTGATATCCAATTACAATCTCTTTGGAGTGGTAGACTTTAAAGAAGGCACACATGAAGTAAACTGAGTGCTGCACGCTTCCAGATTTTCATGATTTTCCTTTTTTTTATTTTTGCTAATCTCTTAGTTTTCATCCCCTAGTTTGACAGCATTTCTTTGCAACTCAACTTTTCAAGCCTTTTCAAAGCATTTAACATAGTGTTCATGGAAACAACCCCTCCTCTTTTAACTCTTGTATTCATCTGTGATTTGTAATACTTAATGAAACTATACACTTAGAACAAAATGCAGGAGGTGCATGTTCCCCCAGATGGCTGTCCAGCTCATTCCCTCACCTCCTTCAGATCCTTGCTCAAATGTTATATTCTCAGTATAATAAAATTGCAATACTCCCTTCCTTGTTTACTTTTCCCTCCAGCACTGATAATCATCCAAGATACACAGAACAGCTTATTTCTTGTGTTTATTGTTGTCTAACCTCATTAGAATATAAGTGCCATGAAGACAAAGATTTTAGTCTGGTTTTTATTTTTTTGCTGATGTAGGTCTAGGGCCTCGCACATAGTAGGTCCTCCATAAATACATACTGAATGAACAAACGCTCCAAAATGGCACCAAGGATTAAAGCTGATACCAAAGAGATCTTGAGAACCTCCATGTTTCAAAATGAGCCACTGAACTTTGAGGTCAGACACCCACCTCAGAGGCTCACTGAGAGAAGTACAACCTGACCCCACAATCCCCCAACTCTCCCAGTCTATAAAAGACAGCCACAGCATAGTGAGCAATGACAGGTGACCCCCAACCCTCCCTATGGTGTGAGGTGATGGGGGGATTTTTTGCCCACCCTGAAGTCAAGAAAGGAAAGATTTTCTCTGTGCTTTAATTTCCTATAAATTTTCTAGAATGTGCCTCGATATTGATTTTTTTTTTTATATATTTATCCTGCTTAGGGTCTGTAGGGCATCTTACAATGGCTTGATACCTTTCATCAGTTTGGGGGAAAGTCTTAGTCACTATCTTAGTCACTATCTCTACAAATATCTCCTTCTGCCACATTCTCTTTTTCTGTCCTTGGGACTCCAGTTAGACCTTCTCACTTTCCTTCTCTTCTCAACTCACCATCCTTTTTTTTCTCTATTCTTGATTCACAGTATTTTCTTCCGACTCATCACATGCATAGTAAACAGAGTTATTCTCAAGTCTGTCTGATAACTTCAATATTTGGAGGTTCTGAGGGTCTGTTCCATTTGCTGTTTCCGCTAGTTGTTATTTATTTTGCTCATCTCCTCATATGCCTGATTATGGTTTTATTGCATGCCAGACATTGCATTTGTAAACCTGTTTGTGGAAATAATCTGAGGCTTTAGGATGATGTTATTTTTCTCCAGGGATATTTTATATTTGCTTCTTCTGGTTCCCCATAGGAACTAGCAGCATGGGGTCACCTCAATACAAATGCAAGGATTGAGATGAGCAGCTGCTGAACTAGTCCCTCCAAGAGCCTGTCTGCTTCCATTTCACCTTTACCCCCAGGGTTCAGCGCTTTGGGATTCCGACCAAAAGTAAGGAGGGTTCACCAAAGCCTTCTTCCCTGGATAAGCGCGGAATTCCAATCCTCGTGCCCTGACCCTATGAGGCTGCTGAAATTCCCACTTAGTCTCTTTGCTACTCATCGCACCTGGAATTGCCAGATACTGGTCATCTCCCCAGAACTCTAGCCTCCCCAGATTCTGGTCTATTTTTACTACATCTTAGCTCTGGAATGCCTTGAAGCAGTGTGTGTGTGTGTTCATACATGTGTATATGTGTGTGCATGTATATATATTATACATATATAAGTTATATATGTCTGCCTAGTGGGAGAACTGGTCCAAATTACCTTGTCTGCCATCATCAGAAGCAGAAGTGTCCTCATTACCTGTGTCAGGGCCTGTCTAGGGTGAGGCAAGTGAGGCACTAGGGTGTGACGTTTGAGGATGCGCTCATTCTCAGGTCCATGAAAATGCAGGCCTGGGGCCTGAGAGTGAGCACATCCTTATCCTGTGTGCCCCAACACCTGGCTTGCCTTGCCTTCGTCCCAGTCCTATCTATATATGTTTGCAGAGGTTTAAATACCTGGGAGACACTGCCAGGTGAATTTACATCTGGAAAGTGGCCTGGGAGATACAGACTTGTTCTTTATTCACTTCTCAATTGTTTGGCTGTTCTTACAAAACCAGACATTACTGTTTACTATATGCTAAGTGCATGACATGCATTGTCTCATGCAACCCTCACTGAAACCCTGAGTAGGTACCATCTCTATCCTCAGTTTGCCTATGAGGAAACAAAAGCACACAGAGATTAAGTGACTTGTCCATGTTCCCCAAACTGAGAGAGGATGGAGCCAGGTTTTGAACTCAGCCAGGTTCCTAAGCCTCCATGTCTAACCACTACACACAAACAGCCACCCATTATGGATCCCGTTAAAAGCACTGAATTACTTTTGCAATTTAAAAATATGGTGCAATCTAAAATTTAAAATAATATTTTAATTAATAGTACATAAATATATCTTATACATCAAAATATGTATATTAAAAGGCATTCTCATGTCCCAAAACTTGGGGCTTCCAGCCCATCCTGCAACAGGGAAAAGCAGGGGGCCACAGCCCCTCCACACTTCCCCTCCCTGGCCTTTTCACGCTCCCCAGCACAGAGGAAAAATGGCCCAGGGCCTGTTCTCAGACGTGTCCAGGGCCCAGACTACTGCCCGGGCCACATCGGTCTGCCTGTTGTTACCATGTCAACTCAGGCCTTTGTCCACGACATGGTGCCCGACTCCCATTACTCACCCTGTCTTTTCCTGTCCAGCTGTGCCAATAAAATGATTTATCAGCAGGAGCTCAGGACAGGCTGCCAGGTTCTGGGCAGAGGAAGGAGGCATAGGAACTGCTCTATGAAATAAAGGACTAGCACCCGAAGGACACACTTCACAATCTCAAATGCCTTTCCCACAAGTTCTGAAGTTGCATTCATCCATTCATTCATTCATTCACTCATTCATTCAAGAAGTATTTATTGAGGACCAGGAGCTGAGCTAGGCCGTGGAATAGGGTGGTCAACAAAGAAGGAGAGCTCTTTGCCCTCTTGGGAGTTCACAGACCTATGGGAAGGCAGGCAAAGAACAAGTTACAGGTATATTCAAGTAAACAGGTGGTGTTACTAAGGACAGAAGCAGGGCCTCAACTAGTCCAGGGGTAGAGAAGGCCTCTCTGAGGAGGTGATTATTCTTGAGCTGTGATCTGAAGGCAGAATAGGAGTCAACTCCACCAAGATGGAGGGAAAAGCATGCCAGGTGGAGAACATAGCACAAGCAAAGGCCCTGAGGTCAAAAGGAGCTTGGTATTCATGAGGATCTGTAAAAGGAAGTGTGGCCAGGAAGCAGAGAAGAATGTGGGAGCAGAGAGGAGGAGGCTGGAGAGACAAGCAGGGACACAACAATGCATAGCCTTGCAGGCTTTGTAAAGAAGCTGGTCTTTATGCAAAAGAGCTTGCAAAAATCACTGGAAGATTGTAGACAAAAGCATGTCAGGATCCTGCTTGCATTCTAGGAAGAACACACTGAGGGAAACAGATTAGAGGGGACCTGCATGGAATGAGAAAAGCCATTTAGGAACCCCAAACAGTGCTTTGCAGATGATCTGCAGGGAACAACCACTTTCCCCCCAATCCATCATAAACCTATGCTTTTGTAAAATACAGTGAAAATTCGCTTGCATGTCACAGCAATATCAAACTGCTATAAAAGTTATAAACCACTCCTGATTTCTTGACTTACTCATTGTGAACCAGTAACAGTTTTCCGACTATCACTAGTACCTAGATGACAGTTTTGAGTGGCACTGGTGTCACATGAATGAGGTTCCCCAAACAGGCTCAGTTGTTCAAGGAGAGAACAACTTTATTTTCTAGAACCTGGTTGGGTTTGACACCTGGCCTCTGTTTAACCTCATGCAGGAAACAGTCTCAGGCCTTCCAAGTAAACCTACAGGTTATGAAATTTGAGTGTCTTCTCTCCTCCCTGCCTCCTCGCCCTCCTCCTCCCTGCCACATGCCAGGGAGCTCACGCACACTGCAGCTCAGGTGGTCTCGGTGGGGAAGAGGCTGCTCCATTTGATCCGATTTGCCTCTGCCCAGCACCCATTTCTCAAGTAACTTGGCACTTCCGGTCCTTGAACTCGGCTTTGGTCCTGCCGCCTCTTCTGGTCCTCAGCTGTTCAGCTCATCAGTGCATCCTCTGCTGCACAAGTCACAGCCCCCTGGGCCCAGCTCTCCTCACTCCACCCCTCCTTCCACCCTCCTCTGGGCTGACTCCTTTCCCATCCCCCTTTCCCAGGGCCACACACAACCCCCTGCTTTCAGCCAGCTTCCCCCCCCGCCCAGCACTCTTCCCAGCCACCCCTGACCTTTGCTCTCTTGCCACTGAAGAGAACAAAGCTGCTGATTACCAAAGAAACAGCAGGCACAACCAAGACACAGGTGTCCCTTGACCCTTAGGTCCCTGTACTTAGAGTGTTATCCCAAGGATTCAACCCAAGAAGGTGGAGTGAGCACCGTTATATAAAATTCTCTCTTCTTCCTCTTCAAACTCACCCCGAGGTGGCAGGAGGGGAACTGGATCCAGCTGATGTTGATTTCCTGAATCTTTCTGTCTCACAGCTAGATCCAAATTTGGATTCAAGAGGTGATACACCATCGCCCTTATTATCAGCTCCCATTCCGCCACCCACTCCCTGGGGCAAGGATGGGAGTGCTGCTCGCAGATACTCCCAGTTCCTCTTCTTTCATTGTTCCTCTGCTCCTGTGACTTAAATGTGGTCCTACAAGTGCCTGTGGCCTGTAAAACGTGAGCAGGAGGGACAGCCAGCACTCCTGGAGAAAGCACGCGGGAGCTGCTGAGCAACTCTCCTCCTGCAGCAATCATGGAAGCACGTCTGCTTGGGTCCATACGGAAGATTCCAAAGCTCACAGCCACTGGGAGGACAGCGGCCCCAGATTGTCACCAAGACTGCAGCCAACTTTTGCATGAGTGCAAAATAGGTTTCCATTTGGAACCCACTGGTTTTCTGTTACAGCAGCAAAGCATTGCCTAACCTGGCTAACACACCACAGTTCTGGCTCAAACAGGATGGCAAAGGTGAAAAGAAAAGCAGTCCTTAGCTAATATCTCAGCAGGTTACCCATCCAGGGGTGGTCGTGGCCATTCCCCAGGCTACAAAAATAGTGGCCTGGCTGGTAAAAGTGGTGGCAGCAAAGATGGCAGAAGTGGCTAGATTGGACAAGTCTTGATGAGAGATCAGACTGAGGGCAATGAGAAGAGGGATATGTCAGGTCATGTCCTGGGTTCTGGCTTGGGAAATTGGGGGAAGTGGCAGAGCCATTAAGGGACATAATGAAACACTGAAGAATGAGCTGACCGCACGTCCCTGTCCCAGAGTCCAGAACATGGCAGGTCACAACAGTTGGGACAAATTGTTTTTGTTTTTTTTTTAAGATTTTATTTATTTATTTGACAGAGACAGACACAGCGAGAGAGGGAACACAAGCAGGGGGAGCGGGAGAGGGAGAAGCAGGCTCCCTGCAGAGCAGGGAGCCCGATGTGGGACTCAATCCCAGGACCCTGGGATCATGACCTGAGCCGAAGGCAGTCGCTCAACCGACTGAGCCACCCAGGCGCCCAGGACAAATTGTTTTTATTGGGGTGCTCTCTTGATCCCAGTTTGCAAGCTTGAGGATGAGCTTTCTCAGTTATGTGGCAGACAGACGTTCAGCGGAACAGCCAATACAACTCTGCTGTAATCAGTCCCATTTATAATCATCAGGAAAATAGCAAAGTACAAGGAAGAATGCCATACTTCCAGAAACCACTGGCATTTGAGCGCCTGACAGAGCTGCCAGTGCTGAGGGTTTGATGGATGAAGAAGACCTAGAAGAATGTCTGATTTAATTGTTTATTGTATCAACTAATTACATGGTATTCATTCATCAGCACAAGATAGTGAGAGGGTCCCCTAAGCCTGAGACCCAGACACCTGGGTCTTGGTTCCAACTCTGTCATTCAGGACCCCAGGCAAGGTACTTCCCCCCCCGACCCCCGGGTCTCCCTAGCCCTGTAATGCCAAGGTCCTTCACAGGGGTCCTATGCACTCCTCAGAGATTCATGAATGGGACGGAAGGAGCCCCAGAAATTATAGTCAGAAAATCATTCGCATGTGCAGATGTCTTACACACTGGAGAAGTGGGTCTGTGACCTTCATCAGATCCTCAAAGAATTCCATGGCTTGCAATATACTAAAAACCACCGAAAGTGGAAATGGACACACCAGAGGATTGTGAGGAATGAGGCAGGAGCAGACTCACTTCTAGTTCTCCTCTCCAGGTGTCTCCAGGCCGACCAAAACACCCGATACCAAAATACTCAGGAACGGAGCAAGGAGAGAATAATGGAATCATTTGTGCACTATTCATCCAGTAGGCACTTGTTGGACGCCTACTGTGTGCCGGGACCGGAAACTAGGGGTGTTGCAATAAAGAAACAATGAATGGAAGAGTGGCAGAGGGGTGTGTGTATGTCTGCCTGTGTGTGTGTTCGTGTCTGTGTGTGTCTTGGTGTGGGTCTATGAATGTATGTGTGTCTGTGTGTTTGTGTGTGTGTCTCTGTGTATGTCTGTGTGTGTGTGTCTCCATGTGTCTGGGTGTGTGCCGGCCCTTGGAGCAGCTTTGGGTCGGGAGCCCCTCCGCGTGCTCTTCTCCACCAGAGCCTGACTCTGAAAAGCTTGGGGACACAGCACACATCACCATTAGGCACAAGTGATGCCGGAGCTGCAGGGCAAAGGAGGAGACGCCAGGGCGGGAAGGTCAGGAGTGAGAAAGTCCCCGAGGTCCTAAGATGCAAAACTGGCTTACCAGGACGGGCGGTCCCACCCCTTCCTCCGGAGGCTCCTCTCTCTGCCACTGCTGGGAGCCTGAGCTGCATTACGAGGACCTGAACGCCCGCCGGGAGTGGAATTCCAACCTTGCCCCACACCTGCCTAGAAACCCTACATTATTACCTAAAGTCAGACCTGCAGGATTCCAGAGTGATGGCTACATCTATTTACCACAAACTGAAAAAACTCTGAATACAGATCTTCCTGGAGGTATGATGGGATTACATCCTGATGAAGCCATCGTAAGTTGAAAGTAATCAGAAATGCCTTTAACACACCTCACCTACTGACCACCACAGGTTAGCCTCGCCTACCTTGCACATGCTCAGAACACTGACATTAGCCTACAGCCAGGCAAAATCGTCCCACACAAACCCTGTTTCATAATCAAGTGTTGACTAGGTCATGTAATTTACTGAATGCTGTACTGAAAGTGAGAGACAGAATGGCTGTGTCATCAGTCGTTTCCCCTCGTGATCGTGTGGCTGCCGGGGAGCCCAGCAGCTCGACAGTGTCGAGGACCACATATTGCCAGCCTGGGAGAACAGCCAAATTCAAAATTCAAAGTATGGTTTCAACTGAATGTATATCGCTTTTGCGCCATTGTAAAGCTGAAAACTCCTAAGCGGAGCCATGGAAAGTCGGGGACTGTCTGTATTAGGGGCTTTCCCCAGTGAAAAGCCCAGGGACACTGCCTCTGTTTGAGACCTGGAAGGCTGGGGTGGCCCACACAGAGAGAAGGGCTTTGATGTCAGAATGGACAGGTCTGAACCAGTGACCGGTGTGTGCCTCAGTCCCCTCCTCTGTCAAATGGGAGTAAGGAGGGTACCCACCTCCTACGGTTGTGTAAGAATCAGATGAGTGGAAACGTATAAGGGCTTGCAGTAGTCACAGGCACATAGCACTAAATAAATACCTATTATTATTATTATTATTGTTCTTCATGAAAAATGGTTTCCTCACAGTCATTTGAAACTGTGCACTGCTGGAAGAGAGAGAGAGAGAAGGAAGGCAAGAAAATAAGATGTTACATATCTACCCATTAATGATACCAGGCAAGAGAAGGGTGAATCAGTTTTTATGACACATTAATATAAATATTTTATCATATTAAAACTAGCTTGGACTTTTTCTCAGCTGTAAGGCATTTCTTTTTTCTAAATTAACTATGCCATGTTTCACTTGGAAGGAAGAAAGAAAGGAAGGAAGGAAGGAGGGAGGGAAGGGGGAGGGGAGGGGAGGGGAGGGGGAGGGGAGGGAGGGAGGAAATTTTGCAGAAATCTGCTCCCCAAATAGTGACTGCTGTGTCCACGCATCACTTGTGTTGTGTCTTATAGGTTCCTGAGCATCTGCAGTTGACCAGCTTCCTCTGGCTGCCTGCAAACACCCCGTGAAGCCTGTATTCTCAACTCCATTTTCCAGATGGGGAGACTGAGGCTTAGACAGGTTGAGTGAATAGCCCACGGTTACCCTTCCCCAACCAAACCCCCCAGCTCTTCTGATCCCCTGCCCAGGAGCACTGGGCCCTCCTCCCACTGTCTCTAGAAATTCTTTACTTATCCATTCGACAAACAGTCCTCGGAGTCCTGCCCCATGCCAGGCCTTGCGCGGAGTGCTGCAGATGTCGAAATGAATGGAGGCAGCATGCAGTCCCCTTACAGGAGGCATTTCAAAGGGCTTCCTCCCAGAGTGATCTTCTGGGACATGAGGAATCCCAGAGCCATGGGGTCACGCACTCCTGTGGTCAAGTCCTGGCTTCTCCACATACTGCTGAGTGATCTTAGGCACCCAGGTGACCTCTCTGGGAGCCACTTTCCCCAGATGTCAAATGATGATAGTACACTTACAGAGCTGTGGTGAGTCCTCCACAAAGCAATTCCTACAGAAACACTCAGCCTGATCTGGGAGAGACCCTTTCGGAGAGATCACCTCCCTGATGGGTCTGAATATCTTGAAAGGAGATTTAGACAATAGGCAAAGAGTTGGGGGTTGAGTGTGGGGCAAGCACACAGATAACAAAGCCGAGGGGAAACAAGGCAATTAACTTGAGAGAGAAGGAAAGGTGTTGCAAAAGGGGAAAGTAATCTGAGTTGGCTGCAGAGTCAGCAACGCACCCCATTTACGCTTAGGGTAATACAAACACTGAATATTGATCCAACAGAAATTACAAAGGATCTGGGGGAGGGGGAGGGTGTCACATTTAAAGGCAGATGCAGATGGGGGCGCAGAAAGGAAAGAAAGCTAAGTCTTCACTTTCTGTGGAGAGAAGCCAAGGGATAGAGTCTGGAATGGAGTCAGCAAAAAGGTACAGTACCAGCAGGCTTTTTAGAGACCTGTAGGTAAACAAAATAACCCACCCAAAGGGCAAAGGCGGTGGCTTCTGGGGAGGGAGAGGGGAGAAAGGGGCAGAGGGACTGCTATTTTGTACAGCACACTTTGCAAAACTATTTGATTCTAAACCAGGTTTTCTCCACCTCAGCACCGCTGACATGCGGGACCAGATAATGCTTTGTGTTGGGAGGTGTTTTGTGCACTGTGGGGTGTTTTATCAGCATCCCTGGCCCCCACCTACCAGGTACCATAGCAAACTTACAACCCCCACTACCAACACCTGTTGTGACAACCAAAAAGGTCTCCAGACACTTCCAAATGTTTGCTTGGGGCAAACTCACCTCCCCTCTCCCACTGGGACACACTGATCTAAATTAAGTATGTGTATAACTTTAATTTTTAAAAATTCCTCTATAAAATGCTTACACAGTGACCAGTGCATGGTTAGCACTTTAAAAATGGTAGCAAGGACTGTTACCTCCCTGACCTTGCTGGGGCTGCTTTCCCAAGCCACCCACAGATATTCCCTGCCATGCCCCAGTGAGCTCCTAGTCCTTCATATTCGAAGACAATATTACTGCTACTAATCATATTAATATTGATGTCAATAACAGTGTACCATGGCTGGGGCTGGCACAGTGGGGATCCCAGAAGAGAGTAAGCACATTCACATTTGGTCATACCTTGTTGCCAGGCTATTGTACATGATCAGCGTTAATTTCATCCTCATAAAAAACCCGAGAGAGAGGAGAGAGGATTCTTCCTCTCATGTTACAGTGAAGAAACTGAGAATCAGGGAAGTTAAGCAACTTGCCTAAGGCCACACAGCTAGGAAGTGGAAAGGCCTCAGTTCCAAACTTGATTCTGTCCAATTCCAGCCCCCACCATGCTCAGGAGTCCCAGCTCTTGCTGTGCATCAGAGTCAACTGAGAGATCTTTTTAAAATAATGATGCCATGGGACGCCTGGGTGGCACAGTCAGTTAAGCATCCGACTCCTGGTTTCAGCTCAGGTCATGATCTTGAGGTCGTGGGATTGAGTCCCACATTGGGCTCCATGCTCAGCATGGAGTCTGCTTCAGATTATCTCTCCCTCCCCCTCTGTATCTCCGCATGCTGACGCTCTCTCTCTGTCTCTCTCCTCTCAAATAAATAAAGAAAATCTTTAAAAAATATATAAAATAAATAAAATAAAATAATGATGCCCAAAGGGGATTAAGAGGTTCAAACTTCCAGGTACAAAATAAATAACTCACAGAGATGAAAAGTACAGCACAGGGAATATAGGCAGTAAGATTGTAATAACATTATTTGGTGACAGATGGTACCTACATTTACCGTGGTGAACACTGAGCAATGTATAGAATTGTTGAATCATTATATTATACACCTGAAACTAATATAACACTGTATGTTAATTATACTTCAATAAAAGAAAAAAAAGACTCATATTCCTCCCGCTGAGATGATACAAGTAATATCTTGCCATATGGCAAATATATGTAAGTTTTTGTACCATTTGACAGAAAGTGGCAGAATGACTACCTTATTTTCAAATAACATGTTTTTCTGACCATGTAAGTAATATATGCTCAGTACATAACTCTTGTAAAATGTAGAAAAATAAAAAGAAAATAACATGATCCCTCTCCAAAATAAAAAAGAAAGAAAGAAAAAGAAAAAAAGTTCACCCCTCCTTCCCCAGCCAAAAAGTGATACCCAGACTCTAGCCCAAACCAATGGATCAAAATCTGTGCGGGAGGGGCCCACACATCTCAATTTTTTTAAAACTCCCCCGGGGTGACACTGATGCACAGGGCATGTTGAGAAGACCTCCTGTGGATCTAGATGCGCATGTAAGGTGCACACAGACCCTCCGGGCGTCTTGTTAAAATGCAGGTTCTGGTTCAGCAGGTCTGGGGAGGACCTGGGACTGCATTTCTTTTTCTTTCTTTTTTTTTTTTTAAGATTTTATTTATTTATTTGAGAAAGAGAGACAGAGAAAGCGGGAGCCCAGAGGAGAGGGAGAAGCAGACTGCCCGATGAGCAGTGAGCCCGATGCGGGGCTCCATCCCAGGACCCTGAGATCATGACCTGAGCCGAAGGCAGACGCTTAACGGACTGAGCTACCCAGGCGCCCTGGGACTGCATTTCTAAGAAGCTCCCAGTAATGCTGCTGGTACACAGACCACCCTTTAAGCACCAAGAAATGAACGTGTGGCATGTCCTGTTTTGATAACCCTGCCTGCCAGATTTACCTTAGGCATTTCCTAGACTAACAGGGAAATTGGTTTTTTTTTCCCTCCACGGAAGAGTAACAGTAACAACCCCATTTACTGAACAGCTACTACTATACTATGCCAAAGTAACAACCCCATTTACTGAACAGCTACTACTATACTATGCCAAAGTTTGTGCTGAATATGCTTTCAATATGAATATGCTCTTTTAAACTTCCCAATAACCCTGTGTTGTAGCAACTCCTGCTATTCTCGTGTCATGGGTGATGTAAGAGGTGCAAAAAAATTAAGTCGCTTTTTCAAGAGCAGTACAGTTAGCAAAGTAGTCAAAACGCATACCTGAGTCTCCCTTGGGACTCTCGTTCCCTGCTTATCCTGCCTACCTTAATTCAAGGCCATTCTCCACCTATGCTATACAACTTTAGGCAAGTCACTTGACCTCTCTGAGCTTCGAATTTCCCAACTGAAATCTGAGCATAAAGATCATCCCTGGACCTCACATCAGAAGAATACCTTTTGTCATCAAGTAAGACCACATCCCTGAACACACAGCACATTACAAATGCCTGTTCAGAGAGTGGGGGGGTCCTGTTTTGTTTTTAATCTTGAGCAGGTGGGTAGAATCTTGGCCCCCAGGGAACACAACTGTGGGAGGGGCTGGGAAGCAGGTAGGCACATTTGCAGGAGATAAGGTCTGCGCCACCTCCAGTGACTAGAAGCTTATTATGGAGAAATGGCTAGAGAGATGCTATCTCCCCACCTGAAGTATCGGCTGGTTTATCTCTGGCAGCGACTCAGCCTGGGCAGGGGGGCAAAAGCAACAGGGCGATCACTTACAACACTTCCTGCTCTCCAGGGATGCTAGAGGCACCCCCAGCCCACGCCTGGTGGGGCTGAGCACCTGGTCAGGTACGGATGAGTAGTGCAGGCCCTGAGAGAAATGAGATGAGTTGCAGGTTCAAAGTCTTTCTCAGGGTACAATCTGCATCCAATTTGGAAAATGATGGAGGAAAGAGATGGAACCAGAGGACTTAGTCCAGCATGTTCTGGCTGTGGGAGCCTGGGCAGGTCCCTGCACCTCTCAGCCTCAGCGTCTGGCTCAGTAAAAAGGAGGCAGTCTCAGCTGATCTGTCTTCCTCCTGGGGTTGTTTGAAGGTTTTCCGAAAGGCAGTATGCATTTTGCACACACCTGGTGGTATTAGGCACATCTAGATGGTACATGAATGGGGGCATTTTTATTCTAATAGCTATGTATTGATTTTATGTGCATCAGGAATATATATATATATTACTTTGTTGATCTCTATCATGTTTCTCTGCTTTATTTTACCTCAAATCACATATCACCACCTGACACTGTATAAATTTATTAATCCATTGTGTGTCTCCTACCACTATGAGATCAGGGGTTTTTTTGTTTTGTTTTTGTTTTTGTTTTTGTTTAAAGATTTTATTTATTTATTTGAGAGAGAGAGAATGAGAGAGAGCAAGCACATGAGAGGGGGGAGGGTCAGAGGGAGAAGCAGACTCCCCGCTGAGCAGGGAGCCCGATGCGGGACTCGATCCCGGGACTCCAGGATCATGACCTGAGCCGAAGGCAGTCGCCTAACCAACTGAGCCACCCAGGCGCCCCAGGGGTTTTCTCTTTTGGTGTACCGATGTATTCCCAATGCCCCAAATAGTGCTTAGTACATAGCAGGTGTTCGATAATGTTTGTTGACTGAATATCTAACCATGAGTTCACTGATACTGTTGCTTAGGGTTGGGTCAACGTTTTATGTTTTGAGCTTTGGTTTTTAAGTGAACAGATTTAAAGAATGCAAAGCCCAAAGTCTGGGGGACCAGCACGTAATAGATGTGGAAATGCTTATCCACTGGCTAGCCCAGCCAGAGAGTATCTGAGGTCATCGACATTATTGGCAGCAGTGACAGCAGTGGGCTTGGGGGCCAGAGAGCAACTCAAGGTGAGTGCCAGAGTCTCAGGTCACTCACCTGCAAAGTAAAGGAATCCCTCTTTGTCCTGTTTCCCAGGTCCTCTCTGTGAGAACCACGTGAAGTAACCAAGCAGAACTGTTTTACACATCTGCAAGAGCTACGGATAGGGTGGTGGAATTCTGTTATTATATAAACACTCTGGGTGCCACCCAACCTGACCAGAGCAATGCCACTCCCATTGCACGTGCTTTCCAGAGCAGTCTGCGAGGGCTGTGGAGTAGAGCCATACCTGGGCTCAAGTCCCAGGGCTACCACTTGGTACCTGAGTGATCTGAGCAGTCTCTGGACCTTACTTTCTGCACTCAGTAAGTTTTCACTCCATGTTTATAAAACAGGGATAGCACAGCTGCCCTGTAAATGGCAAAACAGCTGTTCTGTAAGTGACAGCTGTTAGGTCCCAGGTCCCAGCGACAACCTATGTTCCCCTCAGTCTGATGGGGAAACTGAGGCATGGGGAGGTGGGGATCATTAGGATCACACATCTTGTAAGAGGTGAAACCTTGCCTCAAACTCAGGAAGTCTGATCACCAAGCTCCAAGGCTGTCCACACTAAGCTACACCGCCTCCCTTTAAAAAAGGATCTCTGTGTCCATGGCTGATGCCTTCATTCATTTACAGAACAAATGTCATGGATGGGGCGCCAGGATGGATGGATGGATGACATGAGAGGTGCCAGGCTAGTCAACAACTTGGACAGGTTCCCTGCCCTCATGGAGAGGGAGTCAAGCATGGAAAACACTTCCAAGAACAAATGGATATGGGGGCTCTTTCTGACAGTCAGGGAAGCCCTCTCGGAAGAGGAGACGTGAGTGAGAAGAATGGATCAATCTTAGGGGAAGCCTTCAGGGAGGGAATTCCAGAAAAAGGGAACATCCAGTTGCAAGGACCATGCAGGGAACGGGCGTGGCATAGTCAAGGGACAGAGAGAAGGCCAGGGTGACTGAAGCCCAGGGAGAGGAAGAGTGGTTCCAGAAAAATCAGGAATGGCAGATAGGAGCGAGATACGGTAGCGTTTTTACAGGCCAGAATAAAGAGTCTGGGGGTTGTTCTAAGTGCACTGGAAGCCTTTGGAGGCTTAAGTAGTGGAGTCACACAATCTTACTTACGATCACTCTGACTGTTCTATGGAGCATAGATTAAACAGGGGGAAGAGTGGAAGCTGGGTTATTAGTAATGAGACTCCTGCAGTTGTTAATTCAAGAAATGATGGTAGACATAAGGGCTCATGTCCACCAAAAGATGTGTATAGGAATACCCGTAGCAGCATTATCCATAACAGCCACAAACGGGAAACAAGCCACATGCCCATCCACAGAAGAATGCATGAACAAATGCAGGACGTTTATATGGTGGAGTACTATACAGTGATGAAAAAGGAAGACCCAATGCTACCCGAAAGGACACACATGAATCTCCCAAACATAATGTAGGGAAGCCAGACAGAATCATACATTCTGTTGGATTTCATCTGCAGGAAGTCAATATGGGCAGAATTAACCTATAGAGAAAGGGGCTGGGGAGCAGTCACCCCTGGGGTAATAGTGACTGGGAGGTAGCATGAGAGAGCCAGCTGGGGTGGGCGAAATGCTATCTACCCTGATCTATGTGGTGGTTATATAAATGTGTTGGAATGTAAAATCCATCAAGCTGTGCACTTATGATCTATGCTCCCTATTATGTATGTGTTAGACCTCAATTTTAAAAGACATTTAGGGGCAGCACCTGGGTGGCACAACCAGTTAAGTGTCTGGCTGTTGGTTTTGGCTCAGGTCATGATCTCAGGGTCGTGGGATCGAGCCCTGCATCAAGCTCAGCACGGAGTCTGCTTGGGACTCTCTCTCCCTCTCCCCCCTGCCACGTTCTCTCTCGTTCTCTCTCTCTCAAATGGATAAATAAGGTCTTAAAAAAAAGACATTTAAAAAGAAAAAAAAATTCCTCAACTAATATGAGCAGAATCCAATTCTCCTGACTCCCAGTTCCGTTCTATTCTCTCCAAGCCACAAATCCACATGAAATATTTCAGTAATGCCCAAAATTTAGCCCTAATAAATATATAAATCACACATGCACACACACACACACACACACACACAAAGAAGAAACTGATACAGTGGCTCAGGGTGGCGGCAGAGAATGAACTCAACGGGTGTTCTGGAAGTGAAACTGGCCTCCTGGGGCCCCTGACAGCTCTGTCGCATGACTTGTGAGCAGCCCTCTCTCCCAGAGCGGAGGCTGTCAGCCAAACGAGGGGCGGCTCTGTGGCACCCATGGCCCCAAGGGACAGGATTCCCCAAGAGTACTGGAAATGTCTGGCAAGAGGTCCAGAATGGTGAGCTCTAGCTCCCCCACCCCTGCCAGCTGAACCGGGAAGTCTCAAGCTGCTGGGGGGGGGAAAAAACCCTGCCTGGTTTTAAGCAACATTTGATCTCTGTCAACCACAGAGCTGCCTCAGAACTATTAGAGATGGAGCTGCAGAGGTAGACTAGACTCCTTCTGCCTATTTTTAGACCAGCAGCCTGGACTGCCTTCTGTGTCACAGCAAAAGGACTGTAGGTTGGAGTCCTGCTGCTTGGGGAAGCCTCCAGAAAGAGTTCCCAGGAGCCACTGGATGATGGGCTGGGAGGTACTTTGCTTTCTTGCAGTTAGATATGTGTCTTCAATGTCTCTTTAAAAATTCTGGGTAACTTTTAAAAAGCAACAAGAAACAAATACATACATACATATATACACATACATATATATAAATTATATGCACATGCACACATGCACACTCACACACAAATGGAGTCCCTTCTCAACTGCTTTTTTTTTTCACTTAATAACTGATCTTAACTATCTTCCAGTGTCATTTAATAGATTTCAAGTGCATCTGTTTTATTAGCTCCATAATAACATAATAATCGATAACACCAGAATTCATTCACTGCACACCGTTCTAAGTGCTTCTCATGTTTTTGAGCCTTTCATCCTCACCTTAGAAGTAAGTTCTAGTATCATTATCCCCATTTTACACACAAGGAAACTGAAGCTTTGCCCAAGGTCAGGATACAGCCCTGGCTTCCATGCAGGTGCGCCTGACATCCAGGCCTGTCTTTTACCAGCATGTTGGCCCGCCTTGGGATCCCACCTGACAAAGGTGCTGGAGTGTCTTGAGTCGAGGGGCCCCTCATCAAAAATCCAGACTGAGTCTGTGTTTTGCTCCTTGTTACACAGCTGGGTTTAAGAACGTCCTTGTGCATAGCTAGCTAACTGGGGCTCAGCATGACCATTTCCTTAGGATAAATGCTTAGTTGTGAGACAGCTGGGTGGAAAGGTATGCCCCTTACCAAATTAACTGCCCTCTGGAAAGGCTGTGTCATTTACTATCCCGCCAGCAGGATACTGTCTGCCTTTGACAACTCCTCCTGCTTTTAAAATCTCAGCCAGGAGTGACTCTCCAGCCACCTTCTCTCTACTCTTCCCTGAACACGTGGATGCGCCATTGATTGAGGGTGACCTGGGAGAGTGGGTGTGTGTGCTTTATCCTCACTTCTGGAACACAAGCTCCTGGAAAGCACAGACCACAACTTACGCATCTTTGGGACTCTCCCAGCCCCACGGGCAGCCATCTGCACTGGGAAGAGGTCATGTCCCTGAAGTAAAGGACAGAGTCTCACCTCCTAGCCTTTGCATGTGCTGCTTCCTCTGCCCAGATCACTCCCACTCCACTCCCCTAGTTATCCTCACTCACAGGCTCGGCGCTGGCCTTGCCACCATCACCACCTCCAGGAGGCCTTCCCTGCTCCTCCGGCTGGGCCCGGGTGCACCTCCACAGCCACATCTTTACCCCCGACATAATACTGACCACACTACATTATACCAAATTTCTTCAAATCTAAGCTACCACCATATTGTGTGCAACCCTCAGAAAGACTCTGGCACAATGCTTTTCCCTTTTTTAAATTAGCAGCTTTACTAAGATAGAATTCACATACCATACAAGTTGCCCACTGAAAGTGTACAATTCAATGCATTTTCGTATAGTCACAGACTTGTGCAACCATCCACAGTCCATTTTAGATGGTTTTCATCACCTCTAAAGGAAACCCTGTACCCGTTAGCTAGCACCCCATTGCCCCTACTCCTTCACCCCTACCTGGTCATAAGCAACCACTCATATACTTTCTGTCTCCACAAGATTTCTCTATTCTAGATTTTTTGATGTGAGAGAAATCGTATAATATGTGAGCTTAGGTGTCTGGCTTCTCTCACTTAGCATAACATTTTTGAGGGTCACCCACATTGTAGTATATAGCAGTACTTTATTCCTTTTTATGGGTGAAATAATATTCCATTGTAGGGAGAGAGCACATTTTATTTATCCATACATCAGTGGATGGACATTTGGGTTGTTTCTGCCTTTTGGCGATTGAGAATAATGTTGCTCTAAGTATTTGTGTACATGTTTCTATGCAGACATAGTTCTCATTTCTCTTGAGTGTATGCCTAGGAGTCACAGTGCTTTCTTATCACTGAGAATGTTTATTTCTACTTATTTAAAAAGAGCTTTTAGACTTATTTAGACATCAATGTTTTATCACATATCATGCTGACGCATACTTAAAAAAAAACTGAAGAAAAATATATTGGCTAAGGTATTCCAAAAAAATGTCTTCACTACAAAGCCCAGGGCCTCTAAATCATTTTTTAAATGATGGGTGCCAGTGTCCAGGGTTTCATACAAGACGTCATCCTCTATGCCATTAAGAACATTAGAGATATAAGAATTCTTAAAAGATAAAGCCCCACTCCAGGCAAGGCTCACATCACTCTGACTGCTGCTGGTCAATGGTGATTTTACACCATTGATTATAAGTTCCATCCAGATCTCAGAGAGGTTAATATGGGGGAAATGTGCATCTTACAATTTATAAAATAAAGTCATTTCCTGCCTGCTTGCCTGTATCCCACACAAAAGATTGTAAGTATTTTGAGGACAGGAACCAAGCTTCTCCACCCTTGTATTCATTCATGCTCATAAGTCAACAGAAACATATGAAGTGCTTAACCCCCGTCCAATGCACGAATGAATGAATGCTTTGGAAAATAAAACTCACTCACCTCCTACTTGGGGACGACCATCAATTTGTTCATCGCCCTGAGCTGTTTCCCGATCTGTGAAAAGAGGGTGGGGTAGTGCTGAGATTGAAAACAAGCTCATGAGTGCAGGGTACCTAGGAGAGTTCCTGCACTCAGTGGGCTACTTAAAAATATCTGTGGAATGAAAGAATACGTGAGTGATAAGATAGTTACCACTGAAGCAAAAATTGACTGCACGTTTGTCTGTGGGCCAAACCTTGTTCTCTGTGCTTTACGTGTGATAACTCATTTTGCTCATCCGTCATTTAATCCTTAAAATGACCCCACAAGGTAAGAACTAACATTCTCCCCAGTTGACAAATGAGGCACAGAGGGGTGAATGAATAAATGAATGAATACAGGAATGAATGAATGAATGAATGAATGAATGAATGACTGCTGACCTACGTTAAAATCCCAGACATTCAATTTCTAGAGGGTAAACCTAGTCAGTCCGTTCCCCGTCTGTAAAATGGGGAACTAATCACTTGTATCTCACAGGTGGGTGCTGCAGAGGATGTGAATCCCTGTGTGTTAAGCACCTGACTCAGGTGCAAATGGGCAATATGAAGGCTGACCCATCTGCCATGAAAAGCCCTTTGGGGCTTGGCCAGGTGACCTTGGGCAAGTTGCATAACTTCCCTGACCTCATTTCCTCATCTGTAAAGCACCCTACATCCCCAAGGTGGTGGTAAGGATGCTTGAAATCTCCCCCACAAAGCCCCTAGCTCAGCCAGCAACTGCCTTAGAGGAAGCTTCACACTGACAAGTGGTCCTTACCCAGCCAGGTCTGCTTTCTAGGAAAGCTAAACAGCCCACACCAGCTCCTCTCTCTCAAGTTGAATCCAACATGTGCCTGAAGCGCCAACCCTTCGAGCTGTCAAGACAGGCTGGGCAGAACCCAGTAGGTGCACTCTGCTTCCCCCAAATGAATAAATCATTACAGGAGAGCGCTATGCATCCCACCAGCATCCATAAGGACCTGAATTATATATAACGAAGCAGCAAAAGCAATTTATCCCAGGCATGTGCAAGTCATAAAATGGGAGTTCTCGGGTGCTGGAGACAAGTTTCAGATATTGTGGTTTTTATCAAAGCAATAAGGCCCACCCAAGGAGCATCCTGCCCCACAGGTGTGGGGATGCCTTAATCGGGTTTATTTATTATCAGAGGAGAGAACTCTCTCTCTCGCTCTCTCTCTCCCTCTCTCTCTCTCTCTCTCTCTCTTGACTCTGCCACCTCCCCCATCCACCACCCTGGTGTGGCTGCTTCTCAGCTCAGGGGTTCTGGAATCTGGGGATGAGCTGCCAAGAATAACCGCCCTTCTAGTGGGAACCATCTGCTGAGAAGCTGGAGGTGGGACCAGGTGTGCTCCAAATCCCTGGAGGAAGAAAGGAGTAGGAAGAGGGGATTACAAGAGAAAATGGTATGGTAACAAAAGCTCTAAACCAGAGCACAAGGGTCCCACCTCTGCCACCGATTACAGGCAGGGAAACTGAGGCACTGAAAGGTGAAGTAACTACGTGTCCAAGGTCACACGTGGAGAGAGGAGAGGAACTGGAATAACAAGCCAGTTGGGTTCGATAGATGTTCAGCGGCTGCTATGTGCTGGCGGTAGGGATTCACCGGAGAGCTGTCCCTGCACATGGGACTGCTGACTGCCTGCCTCTCTGTCTGCATTTCCAATGGTCGTCCTGAGCCCTGGGGTTCAGCCCACAAGCCTGCCTCGCCAATGATGCTCAAACATGCCAAGTACGTTACATTCCTATCTCAGGGCTTCTGTACTTGCTAATCTTTCTGCCTGGAACACTGTTCCTCCAGATCCTTCCATAGCTGACCCCTCACTTCCTGGCCTCTGCTCAAATGTCGCCTTCTCAGACAGGACTTCCCCAACCACCTTAGCCAAATCCGCAAGCCCCTCTGTGCCATGATGCTCCATCACCTTGTCGCATGTTGGATTTTCCTAAAGCCAACACAGAGATGAAGTGTGGCGTGTAGAGGGGAAGCAAGTGTGGACAAAAGACAGAAGATACATGATGACATCAGTTCAACATAGCTTCATCCACCCTGGAGACAAGCTCCGCAAGCACGTATTGCCCACCAGCAAGTCTGGAGTCAGGCTGAAATGGCCAGGCTCTGGTATCCACCCTCACATACGCACTGGATGCAGGGTGCCCTGGGAAAGATGTAAGCTTGGGCAAGGTGGCTCTCTGCAGCTCAAGCAAACCCTGAGGAAGAACAAGTGGGGGCCATGTGCTGACCACCCTCCCCACAGCTGGACAGCAAGTCCTTCCTCAATGGAAGACATGGGTGGCACACCTCTATATCTACAACACCCCTTATCCTGCTTTATATTTTTTCCCAGCGCTTACCACCACCCAACACTGTATATAGCTACGTATCGTTGTCTCTCGTGTAACTTTCCATGAGGTTTTCAAGGATAAAGGCAATGGCTGTCTTGTTCTCATTTCCTGGAACAGTACTTGGTACATAGCAGATACCCAGTAAATATTTGCTCAATTAATTAATAAATGAATGACTGCCCTCCATCGCTCCCAGTTTAATAGGAGAGACTGACAAGTGAACAATTACATTTCAGTGGTGAGCACAGCTGGTATCCCAGGGCAGTGGGGGGTCTCTAAAACAGCCTGGGATGGGGAGTGTCCAGGGAGGGCTGTCTGACTCCAAGTCCACTGCTATTCCCACTACACCAGGACAGGACACACAGGACACACTCAGCCCTTATTGCACTCGGGGCTACCCCCTCATCCTGATATGCTGCTTATGGTTCCTTAACCATTTCGTGTTTTTACATATTGCCTTTCCAGCCATGTCAGAACTTCTCTGAGCCTAGGGAGCACATCTTGCATTTCTTCTCTTTATCCCTCTCAATGCTACGATGGTGGTTTGGGCACCAGTCACTCCCTGAACCATTTCTGGGTATATGGAAAGGGCCTTTAAGGATGCAGGGAGCACAGGTGTGGGTAACCAGGTTTTCTAACCTCCAGTTCAGATATAAGGTCTATATTGTTCAGTGAGTACGTCCAGCCAGATACTGTGCCAAGCACTATGCATAAATCACACCTGTCAATTCTTATGGCAGCCTTACAAGGTAGAAGCCTGAATATTGTCTCCATTTTACAGATGAAGAAACTGAGGCTCAAAGAGGGGAAAACACCTGCCCAAGGTCATCTGGTCAGTATGTGGTAGAGCCAACAGACACACCTGAGCTTTTATGATGCTCTTAATCATTACACTGACCTTTTGAGGTTAATGAGACACATTGTTTTAACTCATGATAGAATCATAAAACCTGGGTGGTGTGCTCAACATCTCCAGCAGCCTGAAGTCACCAGGGTTTCTGTATTCCTGCAGGGAGCAGAACAAATGGCCAGTCAGCCATATTCAATATCATGTCTGTAGAAATTCCAGATGTCTTTGCTCAGCCGTCTGTTGTGTCTCCACCAGAAGAAAGAACCAGCAATCTGTCTCCCAAAGAGATTCATATGATAGCATGAAGGTTAAGTGACTGCACCCAGATCCTTACAAACAATGGAAACCTGGCTCTCGCAACACACTGAGAGAGGTATCATCCCTCAGAGTTAGACTCACATTAGCCACACTTTGAGACTGATGTATAAACCAGATGACAATTTCTTTATTTGCAAAGAGAGATTACTACTGCAGAGATTGGTTCAGAAAATCTATACAACCAGTGCTTTCTCTCCTGGTAAGAAGACCAGCATGAGGAAATTAATAATAATGTGGTTTCTTGATGTGTAAAATTGGGACAAGGAAAGATGGATGCATTCATTTAATGTTAGTGGCAACAGACTGAAATGGCTGGGAACAAGCTTTTTTTTTTTTTTTCAGATGGAATCATAACTATCACAAGTCAACTGGCAAAAATATCTGCATCCATCTTGTGGTAGAGATTTTTGGTTGCTGCCAAAAGGCCACTATCAACCTCCTTTCTCATGGCTGCTTCACACTATAGAGATTAGATAAGCAGACATTCACTCTCCTTGGAACTACAGTTAGTCATCTCTGGCCGATGAGACATAATGGTAAGTCATCTGAGAGGCTTCTGGGAAGATATCTGGCTTCTTGGCAAAGGTACAGAGGCAAGAGAAGAACTCAGAGGTACTAACTCTTTCCCTTTCTTTTTGCTTTAAACATGGATGTGATACTTGATGAGATACTTGGAGCTGCAGCAGCCATTTTGCAACCATGAGGAAGATGAAAAGCCAATTTGCTAAGAATTATGGAATAGAAAGGAAGAAGGAGCATGGGATCACTGATAACATTGTTGACCTACTGCTCCAGAACTGAAACTTCCTACATCCAGAATTCCCATTAGAAAAGTCCATTAAATGTCTTTATTGCTTAAGCCATTACTGTTTCAGTTATCTGTTGCACTATTCCAAATCACCCTAAAACTTAGCGGCTTAAAAAAACCCACCATTTATCACCTCTCATGATTCTGTGAGTTGACCGGGCTTAGTGGGGTGGTGATTCTGCCCCATTTGGGGTTGACTGGAACTGCAATCATCTGGAGGCTCAGGTGGGAAGAATGCTCAGAGCAGCTCACTTGCATGACTGGCAGTTGGCTGACAGCTCAACCTTTCTCCATAGACTTGGGTTTCTCACAGCATGGCAGCTGGATTCCAAAAGGGAATCTTCCAGGTATGCAAGAGTAGAAGTTTCAGATCTTTAACAGCTGAGCCTTGGAAATGACACAGCCCCACTTCTATTTCATTCTGTTTTTTTGAGATAAGTCACAGGGTGAGCCTGGATTCAGGGGGAAGGGAAAGAGACCCTGCCTCTTAATGGGAGGATGGCAAGAAAGCCTCAACACCTCTAAATGACCATAGTTATCAATCTGCTTTTCCATGGCTTGTATTGAAAGCAGTTCTCTACATCAAGCCTTGCCGATGGAACAAGAAATAGTCAAAGATCAAGACTCCCTCTTCACTGAAATAAGCTGTAGTGGCTGCAGTCAAGGTTGGCATTTACAACTCTCTGTCCTCCAGGCTTCTGTGGTAGATATGATGGATACAGCCTTTCTTTAAATATGTTAATAAGTTCAATCACATGACAGACAAGTCTTGCAGACCTCGCCATCCTGTCTCTTTAAGGTAACTTTGCATTGCTCTGCTTTGATCTATAATGTATTGACTTCATGGTGTAACTCTCAGAAGGCAATCTTCACTCCCTATGCTTTCCAAGTGCTTGATAAAACACTGCTGTAGCTCCCTAGACCTGGCAGCAATCTTCATCAAGACCACTGCCCTGGGCGCCTGGGTGGCTCAGTTGGTTAGGCGACTGCCTTCGGCTCAGGTCATGATCCTGGAGTCCCTGGATTGAGTCCCGCATCGGGCTCCCTGCTCTGCAGGGAGTCTGCTTCTCCCTCTGACCCTCCCCACTCTCATGTGCTTGCTCTCTCTCATTCTCTCTCTCTCAAATAAATAATAAAATCTTAAAAAAAAAAAAAAAAAAAAGACCACTGCCCTATGCATCACAAGGTTGTTGAAAGAATCCGATGAGGTGAGAGCTGGAAAAGCACCTCGAAATGGTTAAGAGAGATTATTGTCATCCTAATCAAATAAGCATGTTGTGTCAGTTATGGCTTTTTTGGTAACGAGTGACATAAAACCCGATTTGAACTAGCTTAGCCAACAGGAGCAACGCTGGCTGGGAGTCTGAGGGAGTCTTGCCAGTTTCGGGCATGGCAGGATCCAACAACTCAAACATCGTCGGCAGGCCCTATCTTCTCTCCACCTCTTGGTCCTGATCTTCTGTGGGTTGCTTCATGGGTTGCAATGGCTGCAAGCAGCTGTAGGTGCACATCCTGCTGGGTTCGCTTTCCCTAATTCTTGAAACAAAGGTCCTTCTCCTGACTGTTACTGGCCCGAGTTGAGCAATATGCCCAATCCCTTAACCATTCCTTATGGCCAAGGGCACACAATGAGCTGACTGGCCGGGCCTGGATCACATGATGACTCGAGATCTGATAGGATCGGTTCCACCCAAATTGTATGGACTGAGAAAATCTGGGATGCTGTCACCAGGAGAAGGATGAACAGCTACCCACTGTAGATGACATGGTAGAAGAGCTTTGGGTAAGGACTCTGGAGCCTGAGTTATCACCTTGGTCCCACTGAATTACTTGCTCTTGCTTCCAAAGCTTGCATTTGGCCCATCATGACCTCTATGTTGTGTCGATTTACTATCAGGTCATCATGGTATCCTACTAAATCTGACTGTATTCCTTAGAGACTCCTGAGAGTGAATGTGATTAGTGCAGCTCATGTCCTTTTTATAAAGTCTAGGCCCTTGGCCAGGCTATGGAATAGCTGCCCCTGTGTCATGGGCTACCACTGGTCTAATAACCTATGGCTGGGGAGGGAAGACGCATGGTACAAAACATGGCTACCTCAGCAGGTACACCATGAGTGAGCAGGAAACACAGATATGACGACAAGCAGGGAAACGGAGCAGTCATGGCAAGAAGTAGAAGGGAAGACTGCAGGTCCATGAGAAAAGGCAGGAGGGACTCCCCCATCCCTGCCTCCCCTAGAGGAAAATCAATCCCAGTAGAAGACATTTAGAATGACTCAGTTAATACTGAGCCCAAATTTTCAAGCAAATCATGGGGGAGAAAAGGGGTCTGATTGGAACTTTATCTTGAAAAATGAAACTGAGCTTATCATCATAACAAAATTCAGGTTACCATTTCAACTATGCATAAATTCTTATGAAGAACGAAAAATGAATTAAGTAGTGAAATTTTTTTTGGTGTAATTTTTGTGACAAAATCCTTCACTTCAGGTTTGGTTTTCACAGCATGATAGCAAAGAGGTCATTTAAAAAATATTCAAGGGCTTCACCAATTTTTCCTAAGGCCCGCTAGAATCTTTTGATATTTAAATCTTTCTCTTTTGAAGTGCTCACCGTGTCACTTTCCTTGTCATTTTTTTTCTTCAACTGTTAACTCTTTTTGCGTTGATGCGATATTCAAAATATTGAATAACCAGCATGATACAGGCACCAATCAACCAGAGCAGTGACCATAACAGCCGGTGTGGCTGACCCTGTGATGTCCAGCTGAATATTGTACTAAGGACACCTGATTCTCTTGGATTGTCTGTGATTTTTCTGTTCTTTAAGCAGGTTTCAACACCACTTTCATCAGCTTCCTGGAATCCTGCATCTTGGGCAAGATTTTCAATCGACCAATTGCTGTTGGATCACACTGCATATGCACCAAGGTCAGACAGTTGGTGAGAGACTGATTCTCTTTGACAGGATTTGTTGGTTGTTAAGAACCAGCAATCCATTCACGGACATGTGATGGGCATTCACAATTCAGGGTGTCCTTTGGAGAAACTGAACCACAAGGAAGTTGACACGGCAGGAAAGGAGTCAAGCTAGGGCACATAATGGAATCGGTAAAAGCTTCAATAACTAAAGTTGTATAATTAATGAAAAACATTTTAATGACAAACTTTTGCTTTTCTACACAACTTCATCACGTCATGGGCTCAGATGATAAATATTCAGTAACAAAGACCCCCGAATTCTGTTTGTGAAATGGCTTGCATGGACTGCCCTTTCTTGCAGCCACTGAGTCCTAACAAAGACCAGCAGGATTTGCAAGTAGGGTCTACCAGATGGTTTCCACATAGATATTAGAGCCACTTGGAAAAAAATACGATGACCATGTATCGGTCTGACATCCTCTGAATTTGTTTCCTAATAAAACATTCAAATATCAGCCTGCATTTCAAACTAGAAATCCTATTTATAAAATTCAGGACAGATCTCTTACTTAGCTGTAGACTTCACACCCCCCAATTCAGACAGGGCTGGCACTTGCCTAGCTAATCATGGAACAGAACGCACTGTAAACACACAGGAGTGGAAGGAGCAGAGGAACTGCAGAATTTCTCCGTTGTGTCTTCTTGCTGAGGCTCTGGAGTTCTGATCCTTAGCCTCAGGAGTCAGGGTTGGTGTGGGTACTGGCCCCTGAGTATTTTCCTGCCCCCAATTTTGAGGAACAACAGCAATTACTTCATGTTCTGCAATGTTAATTAATTTGAGTGGGTCAAAGGCTCGCCCAGATCGGAAATAGTTCCAAAAATGGACTCGTGATTTTGTAGACTGTGAATTTTCCTTAATTAACTTATAAACATACTTCCTTCCCCTGCCTCAAGTCAGAGCTTTTCAATCTTGGACTAGAAAAGCAGGAGAATCTAGCTGTCACAGGCTCTCCAAAGGGCACAGTGATAAAAAACTGAGGTTCTGCAACGAGACTGGTGTGGCTATCAATCTTGATTCTGCGACTTGCTGATTGCGTGCTTTTGGGTAAATCACTTAACCCGTGTGGGCCTCAGTTTTCTCATCTGTAAAATGAGGAAAATAATAGTACCCACCTCGTGGGGTTGTCGTGTTAAGCGTTTTGATAAGGTGCTTCTAAGGCATCACAAACGTCCAAAAATTATGATGAATCTGACCCAGTACTAGATAATCTGTCTCTTCTTTTTCCTACCAAGCGTCCGTTATTCTTTCCTGTAGTAACAGTTCCTTGGGTGTCCTTTGAGTAACCACTCCTCCTCTCTAGGGTGGTTCAAGGGGTACTGAATAATCCACCCTGATTCCAAGGCTGAACCTGTGTATTATTTTGCTAAGGCTACATAGACTGGGTGGCTTAAACAACAGAAATTTTCTCACAGTTCTGGAGGCTAGAAGTCTGAGGTTGAGGCACTGGAAGGGCTCATTTCTCCTGAGGCCATTTCTCCCTGACTTGCAGATATCATTCCTCTCCCTGGGTCCTCACATGGTCTTCCCTCTGTGTGTGTCTGTGTCCTAATCTCTTCTTATGAGGACGCCAATCATCCCACCCATATGACCTCATTTAACCTTAATTACCTCTGTAAAGACCCTATCTCCAAATACACTCACATTATGAGGTCCTCGGGGTTAGGATTTCCACATATGAATTTGGGGGAGTCACAATTTGGCCCATAACAACCTGACCTAGATCTGGCCAAAACATTCCCCTCCCCCTAGTCAGAGTGACTGATTCAATCCTAAACATTGTTTTAAACTTAAGTACAGGGAATTTCTTCATCTGCAAGATGTGTGCTGTAAAGATAATGTGGAATGGAGCTGTTGTCGTCACCATGTGGGAAAGATCAATATAGAAGAAAATATAAAAGAGAAATGGAAAGAGAAAGACTGAGTCCTAAAATCATCATCTGAGCCCCTGGATCCTGCTGGGCCTGAAGCTCCCTTTGACAGTACTCATAGAATCCATTAAAATCCCCTTTGGTGGTGGGGCGCCTGGGTGGCTCAGTCGGTTAAGCGACTGCCTTCGGCTCAGGTCATGATCCTGGAGTCCCGGGATCGAGTCCCGCATCGGGCTCCCTGCTCAGCGGGGAGTCTGCTTCTCCCTCTGACCCTCCTCCCTCTTGTGCTCTCTGTCTCTCATTCTCTCTCTCGCAAATAAATAAATAAAATCTTTAAAAAAAAAAAAAATCCCCTCTGGTGGCTTGAGCCAGTTTGGAGTTTCTGTCACTTGCAACCAAAGAAGTCTTGACAGGGATAGCCCCTACTTAATTATTAAGGAGCTTGTAGATCCCAGGGAACAGAAAGGGAGAGGATCAAGGAACAGAGCTGGGAAGTGGAAGGAATATTTACAGAACAAATCAGGCGGGTAGCCATAACCATATAATGCAGGAATCAGGGTAGATTTAATAACAGATGTGTATTCCTTTAACCTAACCTAATGTAAGACAGTTTGACTCTGCACAATAGTGAAGACAAGGAGTTCTTCACTAAACCACAGACTTCTCAAAGGCAGCAATATTGTTTTGTTCAGATGCAATGTAGCTCTAGTGCCCAGCATGAAATGAACACTCAAAAAATATCTGTGGACTTGAATGGGCTTACTAAGGAATCCTTTGCATTTTATGGCTCAATATAGACATCCTTTAAATAATGGATTTGCCATAGTATTATATTTGCACTCATTGTTGAAGAGTTACATTGATAATCATATAGCAGCCAAGTATTAACTTTAACAATGTCTAATAACTCAAAAAAGAAACTTTCAAGTGTGTCCCTCACCACTGGCAGACCAGTAACTGGCCATTTCTTTACACATCAACTGCATTACAATTCTCTGTTGCAAGGTGGAACTGCTCTGCTTGGCACCCATTACAGCCCATAGGGGTTTGGATGGGAAAGGGGTTTGGATGGGAAAAGAGAAGAATGTGTATTTACGACACTGGATAAACAGCATGGAGTGAGCACAGAGCGACCTTGCTCTATGTGGATTATCGCACCACTGGAGAAGAACCCTGGACTTGGGAGACTCTGAGTTTCTACCAAGCTGCTGGTGACCTTCCTGTTCTCCCCTCTGGAGAAAGAGGACTCCTTACCCTGGAAAGGAAGTACATGTCTCTGGGACATGGGGTCACCTCCAGGTTTACTGCCTCCGAATGTGAGCCAATATCCTCCAGGAAGAGAACAGAACGTCATCATCCTGGAATATCTCCAGGGAGAGAGAGGCTCTCTATCTTCACTTTGCTATTCAATCATCCCTAAACTAAGACCATATGAAAACCCAAGAAATCCAGGGAGAATGGCCTCCCAGCAAACTTACGTTGAGATGACAAATGGAAGGAACCTGGATTCCTGAGTCACCAGATGGAAGAGAGCCTTTGCCAACCTGCAGGACCAAGAAATACACTTTTGTGATGCTCAACCATTGAGATTTCAGGTCCCGTCTACCATGGTAGCTAGTGTTAACTATCCTAAGATGATTGTAACATGCACCAGGCATGTTACATGTAACAATACCAGGCAATTATACTTGCATGAGAAATAAGAGAGCTAGACACCATGTAGTGAGTTCCAAATGATAAGGATGGGGATGAGATTTGGGAGCAGGCAGAAGATTATGAAAAGTCATCATCTTACCAGTGACAGGATAAGAGGAAACAGAATTTGAGAGACAAGCCACAGCTGTCCAGGGACACATTCCCCAGGCTCAGCACATCTAAGTGTTGTCAGTACCCCCATACCCACTCTCATTCACGAACATTACACTGAGCCAAAGCTGTGAATGACTTTCACACAGTTTAGAGATTTTCAGATCATCTTAAGCTCAATTACAGCTAAACCAATAATCAACCCCAAACGTCATTACTGGAAAATCACCAACCAGGCCCACTAATTGTATTTGCAGCTTCTTCATCATATTAGTAAAGTCATAAGTGCAGCATGCTTTTCCCAGGGGATAGCCATTCACAAGGCCAATTTCCTTAGGATGAGACTTTCATATCACATCAGTTTGAACTAATGCGTCTCGGGAAATAAACTGTCAGATCAATAACATTTGCAACAGAAAATATCTGGAGCAAATAGCAGAGTACAGCCTGCAGTTGAGACTTAATATGATCCTTACCTGACACTTGGAAGCTGTCATGACTCAGAACTTTTGGGGCTTTCCAAGGGGTCAATTTGGAGATACTGTGGAGACACAAAGAAGCTCCATTACAATACTCTGTGACCTTTTCCTAGGAAGCTCACCATAGCATCACCAATCTGGAAAAAGCAAACAACATTTATTAAGCTCCTTCTGTGTTCCAGGCTTGATGCCTTGATCAGTGTATGTAATGATAATCAGTCTTTATAAAGTCCATAAAGGAGTTCAAATTCTGGATCTAAAACTTCCTAAGGCAAGTTTCTTTACTTCCCTGAGTCTCAGTTTCCAAATTTGTATAATGAAAATAATAATAAATACTTTCCAGGGGCATTCTGGTGACTGAAGAGAAGGTATGGATTGGGCCTATTTTAGTGAATGCCACACAGTAGGTGCTCAATAAATAATAGTTATTGCTATGACTCTAGGTACCTCTTTGTAACTGAAGTTACAGGGAAATAAGTTTACAGGCCAATCTAGACTGATCCACATAATCTTTCCATGGAAGTATAAAAGGCATGCCATTCTGTTTTTGAAGTAACAGAAAGAAATTGTCAGCTTCTCTTCTTTAGTTTTTCCTATATTCGCAGGAAAAGCCCTTGACATAACCTAGCATTCTAGGAGTATCAGATAAAGACTGAAAAGCCAGTAAAGAAACACAAAAAGCATGGAAGGCTGAAAAGTATTTAACAATCCAGAGCTGGGGTTCCTTTTGAACCAGTGAGGCCTGGGATTGAATTCTAGATTGGGCACTTAGTGAAGGTGTGACTTTAGAAGAATTAACAGTATTTCTCTGTGCCATGGTTTACTCTATGAAATAGCAACACTGCCTGCCTCCAGGAGGTAAGGTCAAAACTAAATAAGATGAGGGACGCCTGGGTGGCTCAGTCGGTTAAGCGTCTGCCTTCAGCTCAGGTCATGATCCCAGGGTCCTGGGATCGAATCCTGCATCGGGTTCCTTGCTCAGTGGGGAGCCTGCTTCTCCCTCTGCCTGCCACTCCCCCTGCTTGTGCTCTCTCTCTAAGAAATAAAATCTTTAAAAAAATCTAAATAAGATGATAAATAGCAAAACTGTAATGAATGTTAGTTCTCCCCACCTCATTTTCATCTCCTATCATTACAAGCTTGAAATTAATTCCATAAACGTGTATTGGGCACAGTGGTGGACACTGGTGATATTGTGTAAATGAGACTGACAAGGTCACTGTCTTCATGGCCCACACCACATCCTGGAGGGGAGAAGATAAACTATTCAGCCAATTCCACAAATCAGTGGAAAATTACATTTGTGAAGAGAGCTGCATTAACGAGAGTTCGCTAAGACCACCTGGCTGAGGCGTTAAGAAAGGCCTTTCCCTGAAGAAGATCCTTCTCTCCTGCCCATTCTGGGTGGTGAGCGTATTTCCTAATGGTGAGAGGATAGGAAGTGGCACTGAGAGAGAGTAAGCCGGCCCAGATCATGCTGGGCCTTGCACGGTGAACTGTGGGGCCAACATGATGCACAACCATGGGAGCCACCAATTAATTACACTGAAAACACACTTTGTGTTCCAGAGCCAGCAGCCCTAGGAGGCAACATGCAGAAAACAGAAACCGCAAGGGACCAAAAGCATAAATAAAATGCAGAGTATGTCAGAGAAAGCATTCAGAAGAAGAAACAAATTATGGAACTTCCAAGTGCAGCTGTGATGGAGTCATTGTGGCAGACCAGCGTTCCCACCACGTGTAACTAGAAAAGCCGTATGGGGCACAAACACACACAAATTGTATTTGAAAGCCCTGGGGTGCCTCCAGGATTTGTAGTACAAAAATCCTGGAAAGAAGCGGAAGTTCAGTGAGATGGGCCTGACACTGTGCAGATCACTTTTTCCCTCAGGACACTGATGACTCTTAAGCACCATGGGGTGAGAAGCTCAGAGGCAGAGCAGGGGGTAGCTGCTAAGAGGGAGAGAAGCCGGGGCACCTGGGTGGTTCACCCGGCTAGGCATCCGACTCTTGATCTGGGCTCAGGTCATGATCTCAGGGTTGAGAGATCCAGCCCTGCACTGGGCTCTGTGTGGGGCATGGAGTCTGCTTAAGATTCTCACTCTCCCTCTGCCCCCGCCCCCAGCTCACGCATATTTGCTCTCTCGAAAAAAATAAAAATAAAAATAAAAATAAAAAATAAAAGGCAGAGAAGCCATCAGAGTGGTTAGGATGCTTCCTGAGGGTGGAAGACAAAAATTAGTATTTGGGGATGTCAAAACAGCTAGGAGTTGAAGGTCCAAAATAGTCCTCCCAAAGAAAGGAGGTATTGAGAAGTGATCCAAAAACACTGTACCTATTTCCCCCCATTTGTGCTGTATGAGGCAAGCAGTTTAGGATCAAAGCAACTATATGAGAGCTGACCTCTCAACAGACATGACAGAAGCAAAAAGGCAATGAAAGGAGGTGATGTCTAAGTTAGAATTCTACACATACTGAAAATAACCTTCAAGGATGGAAGTAAAATAAAGATATTTTCAAACCAATTAAAACTGAGAGAATTTGTCACCAGCAGATCCAACTAAAATAAATACCAAAGGGGGTTCTATAGGCAAAAGGAAAATGATCCCAGACAGTAATACAGGAAAGACAGAAGAGCAACAGAAAAAAAATAAATGTATGAGTAAATCTAAATGAATATTGAAAATATTAGCAATAATTTCCTATGGGGTTTAAATACATGTACATTTAAGTGAATACAATTAAAAACACAAGAGGCACAAGGAAGATAAATTAGACTGTAATAGGCCCTAGAATTGTCTGGAAACTGGTGAAAATAACTGATTTATATTAGACTCCAGTAAACAAAGGAGGAATGTCTTAATTTTCAGGGTAACTACTAAAAGAAGGCATAAGTAACAAGTTAATAAGAGAAAAGCTGGTTTAATTTAAAAGGTTTTTTTTGACTGGTCCAAATTAAGGCAGGAAAGGAGGAAGGAGGGGAATAGAACAAACAGAAGGAATAGTAATAATGTGGATATAAAACCAAACATATCAGTAATTATATTACATGTAAATAGACCAAATACTCTAATGAACAGACCCAGTTTATCAGACTATATCAGAATGAAACAGTATATGCTCGTATGAGATACACCCTAAACATAAAGACACAAAAAGGTTGAAAGTAAAAGCAAGGAAAAAAAATAAAACACTAACCAAAAGAAAGGCAATACAGTTATACTAATATCAAACAAGAAAACTTGAAGGCAAGACACGTAATTAGACATAAAGAGGAAAAAATTCCAATAAAAAGGTTAATCCACCAGGAAGATACAACAATTTCATATTCATAGGCACAAAATATCATACTTTCAAAATATACAAATCAAAAATCTAAAAAGAAAAGTAGACAAATCCGTAAGAGTAGTGGAATATTTTAACAACCTCTCTCAGGAGCTAATAAAACAAGGAGACAAAAAAAAAAGTGGTATAAAGATCTAAGCAACATGATTAATGAATTTGACTTGTCTGACATTGGACTCTTTAGCAAGAGATTGGACATAGCTTTAAAAAAAAAAAAAGATTAATGAAATGGGATAAGTCAGTGGAAAACATCCACTGCACCCAATGATAACAGAATACATTCAAGTGCACATGGAACACTGACCCAAAATGATTGGAACACTGGGTCATAAAACAAATGTAAACAAATTGCAAAGATAAATATTATCCAGAATATATATTCTTACTACAGTGCAATTATGGCAAGAATCAATCATGATAACTTAAAAATCTCTTAAAACCTGCTTGGAAATTAGGGTGAAAAAAATCACAGGAGTGCCTGGGTGGCTCAGTCGGTGAAGCATCTGACTCTTGATTTTAGCTCAGGTCATGATCTCAGGGTTGTGAGATCAAGACCCAAGTTGGGCTCCGCGCTCTGCGGGGAGACTGCTTGAGATTCTCCCTCTCCCTCGGCCCCTCCCCCTGCTCGTGCTCGCTCTCTCTCTTTCTCTCTAAAAAATAAATAAATAAATATTTTTTAAAAATTACACACAAAAAAGAAAAAAATCACAAAGGAAATTAGGAGTATTTTTAACTGAATGATAATACAAATCAGACAGGAGAAAGTATGGTAAGTAGCTAACACTCTTGTTAAACAAAAACTTAACAGCTTTAAATGGATATACCAGAAAAGAAATGAGGATGGAAATCAATAAAATAAATATCCATCTCAAGAAGTTAATAAAAGAACAACAAATCAAACTCAAAGAAACTAAAAGGAAGAAAGTAAGATAACAACAAAAATCAATTAAATAAAAAGAAAACTTACATAGGGAAAAATCAACAAAACTCAAAACTGGTTCTCCAAAAGGCTAATAAAAATTGGTAAGTGCCAAGCAAGATCCTACAGGCCTGGAAAAGATAGTATTATCTTACAGACTCCACAAGCAGACTCCCCACTGAGTGTGGAGCTCAAAGTGGGGGTCAATCCCAGGACCCTGAGATCATGACCTGAGCAGAAACCAAGAGTCAGCCACTTAACCACTTAACCTGGAGCTACCCAGGCGCTCCAGAATTTGACAATTTAGATGAGACTATACAATCTAAAAGAACACACCTTACCAAAATTGACACAAGGAGAAATAAAACATCTGAATACTTATGTATCTATTAAAGAAAGTGAATCTATAATTAACATTCCCACAAAGAAATCTCCAGACCCAGATACCTTCACTGGTAAATTCTTCCAAGCATTTAAAAGAGATGTAATACTGACCTCACAAAACCTCTACTAGGAAATATAAAAAGATGAAACATTTCTCGATTCATTTTTTGAGGTCAGCATGACCTTGATACAAACACCCAGACACCAAAACTTGACAAGTAAATTACAAGAAAAGAAAATTACAGTCCACTCTTTCATAGACCCAGATACAAAACTCCCAAACAAAATATTATGAAATCAAATGCAGTACTTCCATAAAAAGGGTGCTATATCATGACCAACTTTGGTTTATTCCAAGAATACAAAGTTTGTTTTGTATCTGAAATCACTAAAATTCTCCATATTAATCAAAGTACCAAAAAAAAAAAAAAAAAAAATTCATCTCAATAGATGAGGAAAAGCATTTGTAAAGAGTCAGATACTCAGGGGCACCTGGGTGGCTCAGTTGGTTAAGCGACTGCCTTCGGCTCAGGTCACGATCCTGGAGTCCCGGGATCGAGTCCCGCATCAGGCTCCCTGCTCAGCGGGGAGTCTGCTTCTCCCTCTGACCCTCCTCCCTCTCATGCTCTCTGTCTTTCATTCTCTCTCTCTCAAATAAATAAATAAAATCTTTAAAAAAAAAAAAAGAGTCAAATACTCAAACATGGTTAATCTTAGCACACTAAGACAGTTTTGATCAAGGGTAACTACAAAATAATTAGAGCCATCATATCTAATGGTGACATATTGAACATTTCCTCTCTCAGGTTGGGAATGAGTTAAGGATGCCCATTATCATCACTTCTACCCACCACATCAGAAGTCCTGCACACCAGCTGTTCAGCCCATGCCCTCCTCCTCCTCTCCACCCAGTAAGACCACTCCTGCAGGTCAGTTGTAGCCCACACCTTCCTGTTCACCATCACTAGTGGACTGGATGTTTCTATGGCAGCCACACCTCCAAAGAGGTCTGAATCTCAGCCTTGGCAGTGAGGAGAGGGTCCTCCTAAGTTTCCAAATATCTTCACTCATTCACTGCCTTCTCCAGTTGCTCCTCTGTACCCCTTAGAGTCATGTTCTACCCTTTGAAATAGCTACCCACCTTTTTACTAGTTGTACTAGCTAACATTTTCATGTGAAATTTTCCCCATTTAAATTACTGGTCTGGTTTCTGTCTCTTCACTGAACCCTGACTGATACAAGACCTAAATAGATGCAGGAATAAACAATGTTCATGGATTGGAAGACTCAATATTGTAAAGTCATTCTCCCTAAAGTAAGGTACAGATTTAACAAAACCCCAATCAAAATCCCAACACGTTTCTTTTTTCTTTGGAATTGATACGCTAATTCTATAATTTATATGGAAATAACAAGGGCCAAGACTATCCACGACAATCTTGATGATGTCAAGATTGGAAGATTCACACTTCCAGACGTTAAGAATTATGATAGGGGTGCCTGGCCGGCTCAGTCAGAAGAGAATGTAACTCTCCATCTCCAGGTTGTGAGTTCGAGCCCCACGTTGGGTGTAGAGATAACTTAAATAAATAAAAACTTTAAAAAACAATTATGATAAAGCTACAGTAATTAAGACAGGGGGATAATGGTGCAAAGTGAGACAAATGGATCAGTGGAAGAGAATACAGAGTCCAGAAACAGACCTACAATATACTGTTACTTGATTTATGACAGACACTACTGGAAAGCAGTAGGGAAAGACATTATTTTTGAAAACTGGGGCTCAGTCAATGGAAATCCACATGGGGAAAAAAAAGAATCTTGCTTCACACTATATACAAAAATAAATTCCAGGTGGATGGTAGACTTAAATGTAGATGTACAACAAAAAAGCTTCTGAAAGACAAACCTAGAATAGGCAAAGAATTTTTTCCACAGGGCCTATAAAGCATCCTCCAATTTAAATAATTCATAAATTAGACTTGGGGAGCCTGGGTGGCTCAGTCAGTTAAGCACCCAACTCTTGATTTCAGCTCAGGTCATGATCTCAGGGTCCTGGGATCCAGCCCCGCATTCAGCTCCATGCTCAGTGCGGAGTCTGCTTGTCCCTCTTCCCTCTGCTCCTTCCCCTCCACTCTCTTCCTCTCTCTCTCTCTCAAATAAATAAATAATAAAATCTTTTAAAAAATAAATAAATTAGATTTCATTAAAATTAAGAGCTTCTGGAGCGCCTGGGTGGCTCAGTCGGTTAAGCGGCTGCCTTCGGCTCAGGTCATGATCCTGGGGTCCTGGGATGGAGTCCCACGTCCGGCTCCCTGCTCAGCAGAGAGCCTGCTTCCCCCTCTCCCTCTGCCTGCCACTCTGCCTACTTGTGCTCTCTCTCTATCTCTCTGTCAAATAAATAAATAAAATCTTAAAAAAAAATTAAGAGCGTCTGTTCATTAAACACATCAATAAGATATTGAGGAACTGCCAAACTGTTTTTCACAGTGGCTGCACCATATTACCTTCCCACCAGCAGTGTATAAAGGTTCCAAACTTTCCACATCCTCTCCAGCACTTGTTTTTTTCCTCTCATTTTTGTTTTTCTTTCTTTTTATTATGGCCATCCAAGTGGATGTGAAGTGGTATCGCCTTGTGGTTTTGATTCACATTTCCCTAATGACTCACAAAAGAATCAATATCATTAGTCATTAGGGAAATGCAAACTAAAATTTCAGTAAGACAGCACTGCACACATGCCAAAATAGCTTAATCCTTTTAAAATGACAATAAGTGTTGTTAAAGAAATGGAGTGGCTAGAACTCTCATTCATTGCTAGTACAATGAAAATTGATACATTCACTTTGGAAAAGTGCTTGGTATCATCTAATATAGTTGAACATACACACACACCCTATCATCCAGCAATTCCACTCCTCAAAATAGCCCCAAACCAGAAACAACCCAATGTCCATCAGCAGCAGCATGAAGAAATAGATGGTGATATATATATATATATATATATATATATTTAAGATTTTATTTATTTATTCAACAGAGAGAGAAACAGCAAGAGAGGGAACACAAGCAGGGGGAAGTGGGAGAGGGAGAAGCAGGCTTCCCGCGGAGCAGGGAGCCTGACGTGGGGCTCGATTCCAGGACCCTCGGATCATGACCTGAGCCGAAGGCAGATGCTTAACCGACTGAGCCACCCAGGTGCCCCAATGGTGATATATTTTTAAATGGAATATTATAGAGCAATAAGAATAAACTACAGCTACATGAATAAAATTCACAAACATAATACTGGCCAAAAGAACCCAGATAAAAGAGCAAATTTTATGAGTCCATATCTATTAAGTTCAAAAACAGGTCAAAGTAGCCTATGGAGATAGAAGTAAAAACAGAAGTAAGGTTACCTGGAAGAGGGCACAAAGGCAGATGCATAACGACTGAGCCACCCAGTCCTGGTGCTCAGGATTCTAGTTCTTAACCTGGGAGGTGATTACATGGGTGCGTTCATGAATTCACCTGCTGGTATCCATATATTTGTGCACTTTCTGTTTGAATGTTATACCTTAATTAAAAAAAATTTTTTTAAGTGGCTGGATAAACAATCTGTGGCACAGACATGCAATTGAATCCTACGCAACAAAAAAAGGAATGAACTATTATCATCTGTAACAACTTGCATCAATCTAAAAGGCATGTTGCGTGAAATAAGCCAGTCTCAGTAGTTACCTACTACATAATTCCGTTTACACGACAGTCTCTGAAAAAAACAAACAACCATAGGATGGAGAATAGATCAGTGGTTGCCATGGGGTTAGTTTTGGTTTGCAAACTGGTCCCTGGAAACACGGGGCAAGGAGAAGCTGAAGAAAGAGGCAGGCCAGGGGCGCCTGCGTGGCTCAGTCGTTAAGCATCTGCCTTCAGCTCAGGTCATGATCCCAGAGTCCTGGGATTGAGCCCCACATCGGGCTCCCTGCTCAGCGGGAAGCTGCTTCTCCCTCTCCCACTCCCCCTGCTTGTGTTCCCTCTCTCGCTGTGTCTCTCTCTGACAAATAAATAAAATCTTTAAAAAAAAAAAAAAGAAAGAAAGAGGCAGGCCACTCCAGATTGGTAGGTGGCAGGTTTAACAAGTGAGGGAACTTACTTAAGAGGTTTGTTTTGGGTGGCCAAAAGCCAAGTAGATCCCTACACTATGTCAAAACCATAAAAGTTTATATAGAGGTCTTCACTGTAAGATTCAGTGACAGATTTGGTCTACATAGTCTCAGCAACACCTTACTCTTCAAGGCTATGTCCTTGAAAATGGCTCCCACTGTGGAAACGGTGGGCGGGACCTACATTCCAAGGATGGAGGAAGAGTAAGGAGTCTCCAATTGCCCGGACCTAGTTCTCAGGTCAACTGGCGGTCTCATCCTCCAACAGTTAGGATGGGACACAAAAGAGTATTTTGGGTTTATGGAAGAGTTCTTTATCTGACTGTGGTGGTGGTAGTTACACAAATTTGTATGCGTTAACATTCATAGAACTGTACACCCCTCCCCAAAAAGTCAGTTCTTTGTACAATAATTTTGTTGATGAAAAGTAAAGTGCAGGGGTGCCTGGGTGGCTCAGTCGTTAAGCGTCTGCCTTCGGCTCGGGTCATGATCTCAGGGTCCTGGGATCGAGCCCCACATCGGGCTCCCTGCTCCGCGGGAAGCCTGCTTCTCCCTCTCCCACTCCCCCTGCTGTGTTCCCTCTCTCGCTGTGTCTCTCTCTGTCAAATAAATAAAATCTTAAAAAAAAAAAAGTTGAATCATTAAAAAAAAAAAAAAAAAGTAAAGTGCAGGCTTCCTGGGTTTGAATAACATAATAGCTGTTTATCTTGTGATAGGCATCTTAATCTTCCCATTTCCCAATTTCCCCATAAGAATAATGGAGGTTATGGTGACCATCCCCCCCCATAGGATTGTTGTGAATATTAAATATTAAATATGCTAAAAATTACAAGCATTTTTAGAACACCTGGTACATAATAAGTGCTCAACAAATATTAGTGATCATTATTAGTACACATATACATCATGTGAAATTTTTGTTACAAAAGTGTGTAATTTTTTAAAAGTATTACTTTTCAGTTACCCAAATGTTCATAAGCTCATGAGTGGATAAACAAATGTGGTATATCCACACAATAGAATATTATTCAGAAATAAAAAGGGGGTGCTTGGGTGGCTCAGTCGGTTATGCCTCCAACTCTTGATTTTGGCTTGGGTCATGATCTTGGGGTCCTGAGATCTAGCCCCACGTCAGGCTCTGGGAAGAGGGTGGAGCCTGCTTAAGATTCTCTCTCTCCCTTTTCCTCTGGCCCTCCCCACCCCCCCACACGGGGGCTCTCTCTGAAAAAAAGAAAAAAAAAAAAAGAAATACTGACCCATGCTACAACATTATGCATTATGCCAGGTGAAGAAGCCAGACACAAAAGTCACATATTGTATAGTTCCATCTATATAAAGTGTCCAGAACAGGAAAATCCAGAGAGACAGAAAGTCAACTAGTGGTTGCCAGGGCATGGAGAGAGATTAGAATTAGGATTTTCTGCTAATAGGTATGGGATTTCCTTTTTGGAGTGAAAGAAATGTTCTGGAATCTAAAATGGTAATGGTTGCATAACTCTGTAACATACTAAAAATCGCTGAATTGTATACTTCAAAAGCGTGCTTAATTAGGGGCGTCTGGCATCCAAATGGCCAAGAGACACATGAAAAAGTGCTCAACATTGTTCGGCATCAGGGAAATCCAAATCAAAACCTCAATGAGATACCACCTCACACCAGTCAGAATGGCTAAAATTAACAAGTCAGGAAATGACAGATGTTGGCGGGGATGCGGGGAAAGGGGAACCCTCCTCCTACACTGTTGGTGGGAATGCAAGCTGATGCAACCACTCTGGAAAACAGTATGGAGGTTCCTCAAAAAGTTGAAAACAGAGCTACCATACAATCCAGCAATTGCACTACTGGGTATTTACCCCAAAGATACAAATGTAGGGATCCGAAGGGGTACATGCACCCCGATGTTTATAGCAGCAATGTCCACAATAGCCAAACTGTGGAAAGACCCAAGATGTCCATCGACAGATGAAGGGATAAAGAAGATGTGGTATATATATACAATGGAATATTATGCAGCCATCAAAAGGAATGAGATCTTGCCATTTGCAACGACGTGGATGGAACTGGAGGGTGTTATGCTGAGCGAAATAAGTCAATCAGAGAAAGACATGTATCATATGACCTCACTGATATGAGGAATTCTTAATCTCAGGAAACAAACTGAGGGTTGCTGGAGTGGGGGTGGGTGGGAGGGATGGGGTGGCTGGGTGATAGACATTGGGGAGGTTAGGTGCTATGGTGAGCGCTGTGAATTGTGCAAGACTGTTGAATCATAGATCTGTACCTCTGAAGCAAATAATACATTATATGTTAAAAAAAAAAAGAAGAAGAAGAAGAAGACGATAGCAGGAGGGGAAGAATGAAGCGGGGGAAATCGGAGGGGTAGACGAACCATGAGAGACGATGGACTCTGAAAAACAAACTGAGGGTTCTAGAGGGGAGGGGGGTAGGAGGATGGGTTAGCCTGGTGATGGGTATTAAAGAGGGCACGTTCTGCATGGAGCACTGGGTGTTATGCACAAACAATGAATCATGGAACACTACATCAAAAACTAATGATGTAATGTATGGTGATTAACATAACAATAAAAATTTAAAAAAAAATTAGGGGCATCTGGGTGGCTCAGTCAGTTTGGAATCTGGCTCATGATTTCAGCTCAGGTCATGATCTCATGGGTCTAGCGCAGAGTCCGCTTAGGATTCTCTGCCTCTCCCTCTCCCTCTGTCCCTCCCACACCTCCCCCTCTCTCTCTAATAAGTAAATAAATACTTTTTTTAAAGGGTGCTCAATAAAGCTGTTATTTAAAATATACTAATACTTAAATATAAGCTCACTGCTCAGTCAACTCTGTCTACTTGCTGGTCACCTTACATTGTCTATAGAACCTTTACATATAGTTTGGTTATTCTGCTTCTTAGTAAATTACATCTGTGCATTCTTCTATAGTAAATCAGGTTACAAATGACCACAGAGATTTTTTTTTTTTAAAGATTTTATTTATTTATTTGACAGAGAGAGACAGCGAGAGCAGGAACACAAGCAGGGGGAGTGGGAGAGGGAGAAGCAGGCTTCCCACTGGGCAGGGAGCCCGACACGAGGCTCGATCCCAGGACCCTGGGATCATGACCTGAGCCGAAGGCAGACGCTTAACGACTGAGCCACCAAGCGCCCCTAGATTTTTTTTAAAAAACAGATCATCTTGACTTTAAAAGATTTATTTTAAGTGTCCATGGATGTGAAATGATGTTTTAAATGACTGAAAATAGTTTTAAATAGTATTAACCAAAAAGAGGTGTGATAAAACCATTTAATGGTTGTTAATCTGAATAAATAGGTTTTAAATCATAAAATGGCACTTAATTGACCTGCAATAACTGGCTTGTTAAATCTAAATTAAATCATTATCTGAGGCACTTAAAAAAAGTAGAGTTCTTAAAGATTTGCAGAAAAAAATTATTTAAGTGTGAAAAATAGCAATGCTAGTTGTATACTGAACCAATTGTTGAAGAAGCCTCTAGGTCTTTTAAATAGGGGTCCAATTCCACTGTGTGTGGAGGGAGGCACCCCCCCCCCAACAACACATTCAATAATTCAACTCAATTCTGATACTATCTGGAGATAAGAATTGGTTTCACAGGTTAAAGGTTCACTGCCCCCAACCACTTCCGACACCAGTCGCTAGCCCAGATCGTTACCTGTGCTTCCCACCCACTGGCTATAAATCAGAAGTTCAATTAATTTGCCAGGGCAGCTCAAAGAACTCAGAGAAACATTTTACTTACTGGATCACTGGCTTATTATAAAAGGATATAACTCAGGAACAGCCAGATGGAAGAGATGCATAGGGCAAGGTATGGGAAGAGGTCTCCGAGCTTCCATGCCTTCTCAAAGGGCACCATTTTCCACAAATACCCACGTGTTCACCAACCCAGAAGTTCTCGGAGCCCTGTCCTTCTGAGTCTTTAAGGAGGCTTAATTACATAGGCATGATTCATTAAATCACTGCCATTGGCAACTGATTCAACCTCCAGCCCCTCTCCTCTCCCAAGCCCAGAAGTGGGAGTAGGAAGATGGTTGGTACTGAAAGTTCCGACCCTCTAAATGACCAGATTGGCTCTCCTGGCAACAGCCCCCATCCAGAGGTAGGGTCCAAATGTCACTTATTAACATAACAAAAGACACCTTAATGGCTCTCGCTTAGGAAACCGCAAGGGTTTTTAGGAGCTCAGTGCTGGGAACTGGGACTAAGACCAAATATCTATTTGTTATTATAAATCACAATATCACATCACTGCATTACTCACATGTCCAATATGGTTTAATAAAGGCCTACTGAACACTTGCTATGTCCAGGTACTGTGCTAGATGCCGGAAACACAGTGGTGAAACAAGAAGACAAGGTTGTCTAGCCTTTTGGGTCTTACAATCTAGCTATTGGCACTGTCCAATAGAAAGAGAACGTGAGCCACGTCCATAACTTTAAATTTTCTACTGGCCATGTTAAAGAAGTAAAAAGAAATCGTTGGAATTCATTTTAATAATATATTTCATTTACCCCGATACATCCCAAATATAATTACCTGTTACAACATAGATAAGTATAAATGAGATCTCTTACATTCTTTTTTTTTTTTTAAGATTTTATTTATTCATTTAACAGAGAGAGACACAGCGAGAGAGGGAACACAAGCAGGGGGAGTGGGAGAGGGAGAAGCAGGCTTCCCGCGGAGCAGGGAGCCAAATGCGGGGCTCAATCCCAGGACCCTGGGATCATGACCTGAGCCAAAGGCAGATGCTTAACGACTGAGCCACCCAGGCGCCCCGAGATCTCTTACATTCTTTTATTCATACCGTCTTTGAAACCCAGTGTGCAATTTACATTCAAGGCACATCTCCACTGAGACTAGCTGCATCTCATGTGCTCAACCGCCACAAGTGATTAGTGGCCACTGTACTGGCCAGGACAGGTCTAGCTGTACCATCATTTCATTTTTGTTTTCTTTTTCCTTTTTCATTCTTTCTTCCCTAACTTTCTCAGTATGTCATTTGGATCCTGGCTTTACTGTTAAAATTAATATGGAAAACAGAGCCTGCACATGAAAAAGTACATATCACCATTCAAATTTTATAATAATTTATATAAGCATCGTCACACGATATACTCACTAAATTGCCCGATATTTGGCATCTTGTTCGGCTGTTGCATTTTTGGTACCAAGCACTGTAGGTATCCAAGAAATGTTTATGGAATGAGTGCTAGACCAGTAAGTGCTGTGAGTTTCCAGATGGGAGGAGTCCCTATAGCTGGAAGGGGCTGCGAAGACTTCTTGAAGGACTCATTTATTCATTCAACAAATACTTATTGAGCAACTACTCTGATGGGTTTGCAGTGGGCCTAGACACATCAATAGGACTAGAACAATGAAAGTAATATCATCTGGTTGGCTCCCCATGTTGATCTAACCATTGCTTCACAGACTTCAGTCTTTTTACCACCTTAACAATTTTCACCAAAACCACAGGCACTATTACAGTATTTCTTTAAATTGACTCACGTCTTTTTAGTAAAATTCTAACTTACAAATTCTAGCATGTAACATAAAAAAACCCACTATTCCTTGCCATTCTTAGAAGGTAACTGCAAAAAAAATTAAAGGAATGGACCCAATGCTACTAAATTCTCTATAGGTACAGTTGCCCACTGGAGACTCTCAGGCTATGCCGTGCTTTCTTTTTTTTTTTTTTTTAAAGATTTTATTTATTTATTTGAGAGAGAGAGAATGAGAGACAGAGAGCATGAGAGGGAGGAGGGTCAGAGGGAGAAGCAGACTCCCTGCTGAGCTGGGAGCCCGATGCGGGACTCGATCCCGGGACTCCAGGATCATGACCTGAGCCGAAGGCAGTCGCTTAACCAACTGAGCCACCCAGGCGCCCCATATGCTGTGCTTTCTTTTCTTGTTCAAAGGTAGACTAGCCAATGTTAGAGAGGTGTTAGAAACATATTAGCACTGTGCTAATACTTTCTCGCCTCTATAATCAGTAGGCAAGTCATCTGAAAGGAGAATATGTGATTCAACTGTCTGTAGTGTTTAGTGATATCTAAAGTCATCCTGTGCATAACCAGTGGTACACAGACCATACTTTGTGCAAAGAACATGAGCGGCTTCCAGAAGGAGACAAAGCAGGGGGCCTGTGTAAGTGAGCAAGAACACCACACTTGCCTCTAAACCAGACTCTCAAAGACATGATGACCTTCGAGGCACATTCTGTTTCCAAAGCAAGCACACTCTCCTTTCCTCTGTAGTTGGAGGGTACCCTAATGTTCATGCCTCAGAATGTCCATTAACTATATTCCTAATGTGAAGTCTGGCTAGAATTCGTTTTAAATGGAAGCAGTATAGTGCAATGGTTCAAAGCCCAGGCTTTGGAGTCAGACAAACCCAGATTAGCATCAGGCTCTGCCACTCTGTAGCTCTATGATGGCAGTCAAATGACTTTGCTGAACCCATTCCCTTTGCATGTAAAATGGGAATGATAGCCCTTGCTTGCAGAATTATCATGAGGCTTAAATAAGACAATATACATAAAGTACTTTGCACAGTCTTGACACTTAAAAAACACTCCAAAAGTGTTTCTTGTTGTAGTTGCTGTTGTTATTCTGATGGAAATCCTTCTGTATCAACTAGGGTTCAACCAGAGAAGCAAAACCACAATGAGATGATAGATAAATTTTCACATATTTAAAAAATATGCAGATATATAACATAAATTTTAAATATACATAATAATATATACTTTGCATGTGTAGATATTATATATAAATATATGCAAAACCAAAGGGATTTGTTGCAAGGAATTAGCTTCCTGCAACTGTGAGGGCTGATTAGGCAGCTGCTGTAAGGCTATTGTCTTCATATCTCATGCTGGAGCTTGAAGTCCTCAGGCAGGCAGGCAAAAAGAGAAGAGGGATCTAAGAACATGCTGGAACACCATGAAGGCAGAGTGAAACCGATGAAGGTTCCTGGTGCCTCTGGTATTAGCGGTGTGAGTATCCTGAGGAAGCTGGGCCCTTAGTCATAGAGCTGAACACACACACCTGAACACACAGGAGTAGGAGACGCTGAAGGTAAAGCAGTTGTAGGCCCAGCTGCTGCTCATGACACCCGCAGGATGATTGAGCAGATCAGCAATAACATGTACGACCTCCCCTATGCCCTCCAAATCTCCCAAGACTCTCCCTGGAGGCTCACCCAACTTTGACACAAACAAGAAAGGATTGTGGGGCATGCAGTTCATATCACCCAAGTCGATGGACAAAGCCACCACCCCATCTAAAAACAAAAGAATTCCCATGAAGGGATTTTCACACTGGAGTGCCAAGGAATGTTACTTGCCCAGCTATGGTACCGAATAACATTTTCTAAACAGTCATGCCTGACGTGAATCTTTCTCTCTCTCTCATATATCATTCACAAATCTATGCACTGATGTGGAAGGATCCCTGAGACGTCTTGTTAACTGAAAAGAGCTTGCCGTAAAGCAATATGCATAATAAAATCCCCCTGAGGTTATACACACACGTGCACACACCAAAAAAAACCAAAACTGTATAAGTGTACTTAATATATGTAAGTTCATAGAAAAATGAAAGATCCAGGGGCACCTAGCTGGCTCAGTCAGAAGAGCATGCGACTCTTGGTCTCAGGGTTGTGAGTTCAAGCCCTACGGTGGGTGCTGACATTACTTTAAAAAAAATGAAAAATGAAAGATCCAAAATGATACATACAGTGCTAACACTGTTCATTTCTGGAGAGGCGGAGAAAATTGGCATGATGGTGAAAGGGATCTTTCCCTTCAGAATCTGTACACGTCTGATTGACCCACAAAAATTTTATTTGAACTATGGTTGTTTTTTTTAATTTATATGAGTTGCCAAAATTTAGAGATCACAAGATTTCACATAAAAATCTCCAGTTCTTGGAACACCTGGGTGGCTCAGTCAGTTAAGCATCCAACTCTTGATTTCAGCTCAGGTCATGATCTCGGGGTCCTGGGTTTGAGCCCTGTGTTGGGCTCCATGTATGGCAGGAAGTCTGCTTGAGGATTCTCTCCCTCTCCCTCTGCTCTCCCTCCCATCCCCCCTGCCAAAATAAATAAATCAATCCTTTTTTTTTTTTTTTAATCTCCAGTTCTGGATTTTTTTTTTTTTTAATTGCAAGGTCTGGCAACACTAGGCCCCCAACCTTGTGGCAACACTGGGCTTGAGCCGGTTTTAGCAGAGACCTTGGACAGAGAGAGCATAGGTGCTCCAGGTCCCCACAGTGGCCAAAACCGGCTGCCTGACCCATTGCCCTCCCATTTCTTGTTAAAAACAAGCCTGATTTTGCTCCTCTATTGAGCAGCCACATGCCCCTCCTTGGTCCTGGGTGCAGATGTAAATCTTGCTTGACCTAAGTCAGTTGTGGTGGGCACATGTCCCTCTCCAGGAACTTGCTCAGGCTTAGCCATGTGACACAGGCCTGGCCAATGGGACCTAGGATGAGGCTTCTGGGAAATTGTTCCCTCCCTCACTGATTAAAAACAGAGATTTCAATCAACAGAGGAGAACACAGCCTCAAATTCATTCACTGGAATGACAATGTGGGAATATGGGGAAAACGACTCCTTGGTGACACTGTGCTGCCTAATTAGCCACTCTGGCACCACCTCCCTCCTGACTTCTCAAGATGCAACAGAATTTTTTCCTGATAATTGAACCACTTCTGGTAGGGCTTTCTCCTACTCAAAGGCCAAAGCATCCTAACTGGTATCGACTCAGTCTCAACCTGCAGGCATACAACTCACTGGTCCCCAAATGTGCCACCACATCCTCATTTTCATGTTCTTATTCTGTCCCAAACATCCGCCCTCTGCTCCCCCATCCTTACATTCCTGGCTGGCAAATTCTTAGTTGCTCCTGAAGGTCCAAGTTATGTATCACTTTTTCTCCTATAGTTTCTTCAATCTCCAGCTCCAGGCCAACTTAATTGCTCCCTCTTCCATGTCCCCCTAAAATCTCCATTCCAGCGCTGTCTTTCCTGAACTTTGTGAGTCGATTCCACCAAGAACTGTGCTCCTAGTTTTTAGTTCCTAGATTCCTGGGAATCTTTGAATTCCCAGCAAAGGTTTGCAGAAGTAAATCAACATCTTAGGCATTGTCCATGACCTCCAGCCTCACTCAGCAATTCATTCATCCCAATAAAGATTTCCTGTGCATTTAATACTCTGTGCTGGGCAATGTGCATCACACTAGGGTTATAATGGGAAATAAGACAACTGGCCAAGCCTTCATGAAACTCAACCCTTAGTGGGAAAGAGAGACAAATAAAAATATCATGTGATAAATGCTATGAACAGCTAGAGTCATACCCAGAAGTGGGACTGCTGGATCGTAAGGTAGTTCTATTTTTTATTTTTTGAGGAACCTCCATACTGTTTTCCATAGTGGCTGCCCCAATGTACATTCCATACCAATATTGTACAAAAAAGGTTCCCTTTTCTCTACATGCTCCCCAACACTTGTCATCTTTAGTCTTTTTAATCATAGATATCCTAACAGGTATGAGGTGATATCTCACTGTGGTTTTGATTCACATTTCACTAATGATTGGTGATGGTGAGCACTTTTTCATATACCTGTTGGCCATTTGTAGGTCTTCTTTTGAGAAATATCTATTCAGGTCCTCTGTCCATTTTTTAATCAGTTTACTTGGTTTTTTGCTACTGAGTTCTAGAAGTTCCTCATATATGTTGGAATATGAACCCCTTATCAGATATACGGTTTGCAAATGTTTTCTACCATTCCATAGGTTGCCTTTTCATGCTGCTGACTGTTTCCTTTGCCATCCAGGTGCTTTCTATTTTTTTTTTTAAAGATTTTTTTATTATTTATTTATTTGACAGAGAGAGAGACAGTGAGAGCAGGAACACAAGCAAGGGGAGTGGGAGAGGGAGAAGCAGGCTTCCTGCCGAGCAGGGAGCCCAATGCGGGACTCGATCCCAGGACCCCGGGATCATGACCTGAGCCGAAGGCAGACGCTTAACGACCGAGCCACCCAGGCACCCCCAGGTGCTTTCTAGCCTGATGCAATCCCACTTGTCTATTTTGGCTTTTGTTGCCTGTGCTTTTGTTTTGTGCCTTTGTTTTGGTGTCATATCCAAAATATCTCGTGCTTAGACATTAGCTTGATTGTGGTGATTATTTCCCAACATATATGTATACCAAAACATCAAGTTGTACATCTTAAATATATAAAATTTCTATTTGTCAATGACACCTCAATAAAGCTCAGTAGGGCAACCTAGGCAGAACATGAGCGCAAAGAAGAGATGCTGAACCCAAGCAGGAGAAGGCAGGAGATAGCTCCTAGAGGGGTGCTATCCAAGATAATACCCAAAGGTTGAGTAAAAGGAGCATGGAGAGTATTCCAGGTAGATGGAAGAGCGTGTATAAAAGCACAGGGGTGAGAGAGAGCAAGGAAGTTTTAAAAAGTTCAGCTTAGCCAGAGTGAAAAGGGGGCCAGGAAGATAGGTGGAAGGTCATATTGCAAAGCATGTGGCAAAGCCATAGTAAAGCATTTGGTATTTATCCTAAAGCCAATGGGGAGCCATTTAAAGTTTTAGGCAGGGGAGTGGCACTCTCTAATTTGGTGTAGAGACATGGTTCGGTTGGACTGGAGGCAGGAATGCTAGTTAGGTGGAAGAGGATGGTGGTGAAGTATTTGAAGGTGAACAGAACAGAAGCACATAGCACATCCATCAGAATCTAGAACACTGCACAGCTGCAAATCACTTCCCCAACCTGGGCAGACACATACACACACACACACAAGATTCTACACACTCACACTCTGGTGTTATTCAAGGAAAGTCTGAAGAATCTTACCACATGTTGTGTGAAGTAACACCAGACAAAATTACTTGATCAAATAAGTTGGGAAATGCTAGGTTAACCAAAGTTAAAGCAGAGGTCTTTATTGCAGGCCATCTCAGAATCTTTAATATGCTGCTGTGACTTTGCTAAAAAGAAAATATAATAGGTGATGTTTTTCAAATTTAGTTGACTATGGACTTCTTCAGTCTTTCCCATCTCAGGAGATAGGACCTTAATTCATTCAGGTCAAAAAGGCAGGGTCAACCTTGATTCTTCTCTCTTTTCCTCACCCAACACAGTGAGTTAATCAGCAAGTCCTATAGGCTCAACTTTTAAAATAAATGCCAAATGCAACCACTTTTAACCACCTCCATTGCTACCCCCTGGTTCAAGCCACTATCTATCGTCTTTCACCTGGATTGTTTCTGTACCTCCTAACTCCATTCCAGGCTTCCACTCCTCCCTACGGTCTGTTCCCACAACAGCATCCAGAGAGATCCTTAGGAACTGTAAGTTGGATTGTGTCACTTCCCTGCTCAAAACCACCCAATGGCTTCCTATCTCTTGCAGAGTAACACCCAAATGCCTTATCATGGCTCCAGGGCGTTGTGTGATCTCTCCCCCTGCCCATCCCATGCCTTCTCCCCTGCTTCGTCCACTCTGAGCCACATTCTGTCCTACTGTTCCTTAAATCTGCTAAGTCATTCAGATCTCAGGGTTCCACACTTACTATTCCCTCTGCTCACCACACTATTCCTCAAGATCTACACTGGACTTGCTTTTTCTCATCATTCAGGTCACCATGGATAAAGGGACTCTACCTCATTTTATAATGTATCTCCATCAGTTAGAACAGTGCCAGGTACATGGCAGGAGCTCAAAAAGCACTGAATAAATGAATTTATATCTGAATAGTATGGCACCAAATGACTCACTATTCAGGAGCACACTGGGCTGGATGAATGTGATAAATTTCTTTCTTCTTACCACTTTCCAGATGAGAAAACAAAACAAAACCAAAAAACCCTCAAATAAACAAATAAACAGTCACCATTCTTCCCTTTGGTGTGCTGAAACTATTTTCTCACATCAGCTTCAGTTCATTTTACAGGGAGAAAAAAGTACAACCCACCTTCTGCTGGTTAATTCAAAGCTCCAATATTGGCTGACAAATGATGGATGCTACATAACAGCCCTTGTCTGTCTTGTGTCTTCGGCACAGACCTCAAAAAATATTGGAGGAGGAGGAGGAAAGGAGGAAGAACTGATCTTCCAGCTCAAAGAGTCTTGCTCCTTAATGCCTGGAAAGCCCACTCCTTGGCCCTATTGCTGCATGACAACTCTCAATATTCTCCAGGTGCCTTTAAGAGGCCAGCACTGTGCTAAGCCTAGAGGAACAAAGAAGAAGACCAGAAGATAGGATCCTCGAGGAACATACAAGCTGGCTCCTGCATAAACCAGAGGTTGAAATTGAAATTCAAATCCTGACAGAGTCTAATCCTAATCCAAGCACGCTCATGTCTCCTCTGTGGATGATCTCTTGCTAGTTTGGGGGCCTTGGGAAGATGACACACTTTTTGAGACTCAGTTGGTTCATCTATAAAGGAGGGCTATTACTAATCCCTGCCTCCAAGAGTCATTGCAAGAATTTAAAAAGACACACACACATCAATGTGCTCAGCACAGAGTCTGGTACATACTAAGTAGCAAAATGGTCTGCTATGAACATTAATAGTATGATGAGTGTCCCTCCCCTAATGCCCCAAGTCTCAGTTCCCACACCTTTAATGTGGTGGTCGTGGTGGGGCTGGGGGAGGGGGTGGTTCATGGGTGGTGGTGGTTTTTTTTTTAATGAAGATTTAACAAGTAGTTCTGTCTTTGCAGCATCTTTAAATCCCCTAGGGAGGATTCAAAGCTACTGACAGTAAGGCTGTCCCCCCCAAAGGTTACTCCCAATTATAGCATAATCTCTGAGGGTGGAAACCAGACATCAGTATTTTTTAGTTCCTCAGGTGAGTCCAAAGATTAAATGAATTTGTAAGCACATAGTAGATGTTCAACAAATGTCCCTTCCTTCCACCTCTCAAATGACTCGGGGAAATGAGTCCCTTGTAGGGTCTGAAATCTTTGCTACTTTTATGATTATATGAATAGAAATGACAAAGCTTTTGGAAGAAAGAAGATACAACTTCACAGACCCAAGAGGTAATTCAAATTGTATGCAAATCATCAATTAGTTACGCAAGTGCTCTTGTGGCTCTTTAACTATTTTATAGGGCCCGGATGAGGCCCCAGGAAGACTTCAGTTGGACATACCAACATGAAATGATGGCTACAAAGAGAGAAAGTTACTGTCTCAACAACAGATGTTCCCCAAACAAGGCAGCTCACCTGAGTATGACGAAAATGGAGAGACTCTGTGAAGAGGAAAAAGGGCTTGTTTTGGCTCTAATGAAAAAGTAGCTGATCTTTACCTAGGGTTTAATTATCCCAAAACTAGGCCCTACCTCTTCTTGTTTCAAGAAACACATCTGAAAGGCCCAGTGCAGGGGGACAGTAAATTATTAATAGCAATCGCACAAAGTGTTTTTTACCTTGCTTTTAACTGTGGCTTTGGAGGCACTTTATAAATATTAGCTAATTAAGCCACCCAACAGCTTTGCAAGGAATATATTATTATTCTGATCCTTCAGATGGATGAAACCACCTTTATTAGAAGACAGTGCTAATCCATTATCCCAGGATTAGCCATGGCAGTTGTAGCTCAATCGATGACCGCATTAAGAAGGTAGGACTCCCTTGCTCTCTGCATTCATGCATTCATGTAATCATTCATTCATTCATTCATTCATTCATGTAGTCATTCATTCAGCAGCCATTTCTTGAGGGCCTTCTATGGGCTCTGGGCTTGGTGGGGAAATGCTAGACTCTGAGGACAAAGATTTTGTCTTAGTCTTAGCTGCATGCTTAGGGCCTAGAACAGTGCCTGGCACATAGTAATTGCTCACTGCACGTTGATTTTAAAATGAAACGAGAATACATGAGCCTGCTACTCAGCTGCTTCTCTTCTTGGCAAATGATCCCATATCCCAGGATCGTCCATAATAGCCCATCCTCCTATAGCCTGCCATCTTCTCTTCCAGCCAGCCTGTTCTACAGGTCTTGTTCCCACTTACCCAGTTCTGTCACCAGGATGGTCTAGGCATCAGCACCAGTTTCCCCTAAGCACATGAGGCCTTCACAATCTGCCAGGCAGCCACCCTCCTACCCAATTCACAGTGTCCATGAAAACATGAATCTGGGTTCAAAACCGAACCCCTCTACTTATTTGCTGGGGGTAATTACGACACCTATTTCTCAGGGTTGTTTCGAGGAGTAAATGTAATGCATGAACATGGCTTAGCACAGTGGTGGGCATAGAGAAGCACTCAATGAATGTGAATTTGTAATGCCAGTCCTCAATTAGTTGTTCTAAACCAGGGTTAATTTTTCTCCCTAGGTAGGGTTGCCTGATTTGGTGGGGGGTGGAGGTAGAACAGGATTGCCCAGTACAAGCAATATTAATTTTTTTTAGAGAGGAGGGGAGGGGCAGGGAGGATGTTAAGCAGACTCCCTGCTGAGCACAGAGTGTGACAAGGGACTCGATCTCATGACCCTGAGATCATGACCTGAACCAAAATCAAGAGTCAGATCCTTAACCAACTGAGCCATCCAGGTGCCCCACCAATAATAATCTTTTGATATAAGTATGTCCCATGCAATATTTGGGATATACTTATACTAAACTTTATTGTTTATCTGAAATTCATATTTAACTGGGGCCTTGTGTTTTATCTTACAACCCTACCCCCAGGAAACATTAAGCAATGTCTGGAGCTACAACGGGCACCTAATGGGTAGAGGCCAAGGATGCTACTCAACATCCCACAAGGCACAGAAAAGCCCTAAAGATTTTATTTATTTAGGGCGCCTGGGTGGCTCAGATGGTTAAGCGTCCGCCGTCGGCTCAGGTCATGATCCCAGGGTCCTGGGATCGAGTCCCACATTGGGCTCCCGGCTCAGCGGGGAGCCTGCTTCTCCCTCTGACCCTCTCCCCTCTCATGCTGTTTCTCTCTCGCTCGCTCTCTAAAAAATAAATAAATAAAATTTTAAAAAAAGATTTTATTTATTTATTAGAGAGAGAGTGCAGAGCAAGAGAGAGAGAGAGCATGAGTGGGGGGGTAGAGGCAGAGGGAGAGAGAAAAGCAGACTCCCCATTGAGCAGGGAGCCTGATGTGGGACTCAATCCCAGGACACTGGGATCACGACCTGAGCTGAAGGCAGATGCTTAACCAACTGACCCACCCAGGCGCCACGCCCCCACCCCAGGGCTTTTCTAACCCAAATGTTAACAGCGCTGTGATTGAAAAGCCCTGCAATAAGCAATATCATCATACTAATATTCACGGGGAAAGGATTGAATGGGCAGGGCTTTATACCCCTATAATGGGTTGAATTTGGCCCCCAAAAAGATATGCCCAAGACCTTGCCCCTGATACCAGTGAATTTATTTGGAAGTAGGGTCTTTGCAGAAGTAATTGACTTAAGGATCTCCAGATGAAATCAACCTGCATCTTCAGTGAGACCTAAATCCAATGACTGGTATTCTTATAAGAGAAAGGAGAAAGAGAGTGCCTGAGTGGCTCAGTCGGTTCGGTGTCCGGCACTCTGGGTTTCAGCTCAGGTCGTGATCTCAGGGTCCTGGGGTCGAGCCCCAAGTCCAGCTCCCGGGCTCAGCGGGGAGTCTGCTTGAGATTCTCTTCCTCTCCCTATGCCCGCCCCCGACACGCATGTACATACGTGCGCTCTTTCTCTAAAATAAATAAATAAATCTTTTTAAAAAGAGAGAGAGAAAGGAGAAGGAAATCTGAGGCATAAACAGAAGGCCAGGTGAAGGCAGAGGCAGACAGTGCAATAAGGAAGCCCCACCCCAAAGGCATGCAAAGGGTTGTCAGTGGTTATCAAGAGCTAGGAGAGAGGCACGGATCAAGAGCTAGGAGAGAGGCACGGAACATACTCTCCCTCAGAGCTTCCAGAGAGAACAAACCCTACAGACACCTTGGTTTCAGACTTCTGGTCTTCAGATCTGTGCAAGAATAAATTCCTGTGGTTTTAAGCCACTAAGTTTTAAATAATTTGTTATGGAAGCCCCAGGAAACTAATACAATCCCGTACAAATTTAAACTCAAGCACCCCCCCCCTTTTCTTTTTCTTTCTTTTTAAAAATTTTAATTATTACGGAATGCCTCAAGCCTGTAAAAAAAAAAAAAAAAAAAAGGAGAGACTAATATAATGAGCACCACAGACTCCTCACCCCTCTTGGGAAATGAAGCTTTACATATACTAATGAAGCCCCAAAGGCACCCCCAGCCCTGCCCACTCTCTCCCCCAAGAGGCAATCACTCTCCTGAATTTGGTGTTAATCATTCCCTTATGAGCTTTTATACCTTTACTACATATGTATGAATTCCTAAATAACAAATAGAATTCTTTTGCTGGTTTCTAAACTGCATAAAAATGATATCCAAGAACATGTGTCCTTCCTCAGCTTGTATTTTTACTGGACTTCTGGCTTTGAGATACGTGCTGATGTGTGTGGTTCAAATCCACTTATTTTCATGGTTCCACTCTGTGCATATGATCACAAACGTCATGATACAGTATCCTGCGGACAGAACTTTCGGGTGGTTGTTTTTTTTTTCTTTTGTTTTCTTTTAGTTTTTTTTCCAATTTTTTTTGTGGTTGTTATTAAGACAATGCATCAGCGAGCCTTCCTGTTTCCTGGTCTGCATGTGTAAGAATTTCTCTAGGGTTCTGTTTCTCAAAGTGTGGCGTGAGACCGGCTGGTGAATAATGAAATCATTTCAGTGGCGCTGCGGTCAATACCATGTTTTGTTTTTGTTTTTGACAAAACAGAAAAGACTAGGAGTGCATCATATAGCAAGGGTAAGTATTGCTTCATAAAACTTTTGTTTCAATTATAGATAAGTGCATTGTGGGTTGCCATCTAGAATTTATTTCTTACTGGCAGTCAGAGCCCAAAGAAAGTTTAGGAAACAGTTCCCTCGGGCCTTGCTAGTCAAACTGTGGTCCAAACATCACCAGGGAGCTAGCCAGAAATACAGAATCTCAGGCCCCCACAGGACCTGCTGAATCAGAATCTGCATTTTAATCAGGTCCCCGGTACTCCATCTGCCCAGTGAAGTTGGAGAACTGGTTCTCTAGGGATATGCCAACAAGTGGAACTGCTCGGTCATGGAATATACCCGTGTTTATTGAGCTTTACTAAATATTGCAAAAATGCTATCCAGAGTGTTTACACTAAGGGTCTCCTTAACAGATCCACTCTCCATGTTAGAGTTCATTGTAAGATTCCATTTGACCAAAGCATCCTGCAGCCCCAAATTTGTATTTTCATTTTTTTAAAAGAATCACAGTCTGGGGTGCCTTGGGTGGCTCAGTCAGTGAAGCGTCTGCCTTCAGCTCAGGTCACGATCTCAGGGTCCTGGGATGGAGCCTCACGTTGGGCTCCCTGCTCAGCGGGGAGTCTGCTTCCCCCTCTCCCTCTGCATCCCCCTCCGCTTGTGTTCTCTCTCTCTCTCAAATAAATAAAATCTTAAAAAAAAAAAAAATCTCAGCCCTCCTTTGCTGCTTTCCCGCAACTCCCTCCTTCTCCACCCCTCCTGGCTTTCTCTGGGGAGTGAGGGAAGCCTGGTATAAACAAGGCCCCCTTCTGGGAGAACGGGGGCTTCACCCAAAGAGGGAGCAGGGACAGCTGCTCTCAGGGAACCACCTGAGATGTTGAAACACCTCGTCCTGGAGAGAGACCAACCCCAGGAGAAGGTAACAGCCTGGCTCTCTGGCAGCTCCTGGCTTTCCTCGGGCTAAAAGAGCCACAGCCCTTTTCAGTGAAGCTGACATTGTTTCCTGGCTACAGCCACCCTACTCCCGGATGCAAAGTTTAATTTGATTTTTTCACTCGAGTAACCAAAGCATTTCTGATGCATTGCTTTTCATGAGGTCCTGGTGCTACATCAGCTGAGACATTTCCCCAAGCCTCCCCTCTCTGCTCCGGGTTGAATTTTCTTTTCCTGGTGCCTGACTTACTTCCTTATGCAGTATCCACTTCCTTATGCAGAGTCAATGCAATAATACGCCCCTACTCTGACAGCTACCACCTACTGAGAGTCTACCGTGGGCCTGACGCTGTGCTGAGGACTTCAGCACACCACAGATAGACACTATGATCCTCATTTTATGGCTGAGGTCATCATTCCGAGATGTACACTGTCACACTGATGAAATGGGAATAGGTCCCAGCCACAGTGATTGGTTCAGGTATTAACATAAGACCCAACTTGGTCCAATGAGATACCATTATGGTATGAACCACTGGAAAAGAGATGGGTTTTGCTGAGCTGGTGACTGGCACCCTGTCACTGCTAGAGGCCAACTTGCCATCACTGAATGGCAGAGAGCAGAGGAGCTGCCTGAGGGCGAAGCCAACATGGAAGAAGGCACAGTGGAATGATGGAAAGAGACTAGTGACATTATTTAAACTCCTGGATCCAGCTATGCCTAATTCCCCTCACTCAACTTTGCCATTTTGTGAGCCAAAAAGTCTCTTCTCCCCTCAAGCCAGATTGGCCTGGGTTTCTATTACTTGCAACCAGGAGAGTCCTAGTATGCCAGTTCCTATGGCTCTTGGATACGATGACATGAGATCATGCTGTGGGGCACTTAGCACAGACCCTGGCACATAGCAAGCGCTCAATAAATGACTCTCTTTGTCATCCCCAGCCTGAACCACCTCATCACCGTCAAAATAATTAGCAGAGCAGCGGCCATGACCCTGAGGATGGAGCTGCTGACTTGACCTGGCACATCCACTTACTTCTTCCTCACTGCCTCTCAGCTCCCTCTGCAGAAAGCTCCAGTGCCAGATGGCTTGGGGAAGAAGGTGACAGCTGAAAGCTGCTGCAGTGAGGGGGGTAGCTGCTCCCCATATACAGAGAGGCCTTTGGAGGGGTTAGAGGTGGGTAGGAAGGAGACAGCGAAAGGCTAAAAGCCCGAGGGTCTTCTGAACCTCCAGACCTCTGGCTGCTGGAGGTTCAGCCTTGGCATGGGCAGGTACCCCAGGCTCCCTGGGCCCGGCGACCTCATGCCAACCTCATCCATCTAGAGGGGCACTGAGACAACCCCTCTGGCTTCTCTGATGCCTGCATCCTTTGCTGAATCACATCCTTGCTCATTTCTGCACAGTGAGTTCTCGGCACATTGCTGAGGACTGGAAGGGACACTGTGAGGATGACTACTGTCAGTGACAGCGGAGCCGGGGGTGGGGGCAGGGTGCTTCTTGGTTCCTCCTGCTTGACACGGACCAGCATGAGAGACCTCTCATCTGCCCCATCTTCTCAGTTGCGCCCATTCCTTCCCTTGCCTCCCTTCCTTCACTCTTCCTTCATCTCCTTCCATTGCAGACAGCTGTGGACTGTCCTCACGATAGTGGACACCAGACCCCCTGCATCCCTTTTATACCCCCTGAGCTTCTGTGTGCATTGCTGCCAAAGCCTCACACCTGTGACCTTCTTCAGAGCACTGTCCTTGAAGTACTGGAGCTGCGTCCCTGTGAATTCATACACCCAGGGAAGCCCAGGCGTCCCTGTGAATTCATACACCCAGGGAAGCCCAGGCGTCCCTGTGAATTCATACACCCAGGGAAGCCCACCTGCCAATGACTGCTTCATGGGTACATACGGCCAGTTCCCGTGTCTTGAGGTAGGACATATTCTTTCTTTTTTTTAAAGATTTTATTTATTTCCTTGAGAGGGAGAGAGCATGAGCAGGGTGGGGGCAGAGGGAGGAGCAGGCTCTCTGCTGAGCAGGGAGCCTGATGTGGGGCTCGATCCCAGGACTCCGGGATCATGACCCAAGCCAAAGGAAGACGCTTAACCGACTGAGCCACCCAGGCACCACGAGGTAGGACATATTCTTGAGGCGTAAATCATACTCCAGAGCTCCTCACAGGATCTGACTAAGGCTAGGACTTCACCCGAAGTCACACCCTTACTATTACTAGACTCCCTCCCCTTTCCTTAGCCTGCCGTCCCCCACCCCCGCTCCCCTACCAGTTTCTTCCATATGCATCTCCTAATCAATTACTTGCACACAAATCCTCATCTCTGGTCTGCTCCTGGGAGAACCCAGCCTAAGACACCTATCTAGCACCCATTCCCTTAGAAGAACTGCCCTCTCCCATTCTTAGGCCCTGCAGTTTGTTTAAAGCTGATGATCCCACCCCCCAGCCTGACCTGACCAAGGGACATGCCAGAGACCTAGACAATCGGGTTACTTTGTCCACCATAACCTCAATGATTGGTTTGGGACATGACCCAAGTTGATCCAATAGGATTCAAGACCATGGATTTTGCTATAGCTATCGGGAAAAAGATCTTGTTCCATTGGGTTTGTGAGTAGCATATAAATCTTGAGCTACCCAGGATCAACTTGCCACCAGGAGGAGAGGAACTTCCTGGGAGCAAGGCCAACATGAACGAAAGCAGAGTTGAGAGTGTCTGGAATGGGACCAGGGCATGACATCATAAGAGCACCTGGATCCAGCTATACCTAAAGACCTAATCTATTGATTTTAAGTTTTTTGATGCTGCAGAATCTCAATCAGCACCCATCAGCATTAGTAATAACATCTATTTACTGCACACCAATAAGTGCCAGGCACTATGCTAAATGCCTTCTACAAATCATTTCTAATCCTCATAAGAACACTGTACACATTATCATTTCCCATTTACAGAAGCAGAAACTGAAGCCCAGAGAGGTGCATCAGCTGTCGCAAAGAAACCAAGAAGCAACTGTCATGTGGCAGAGCTGGGACTTGAAGCCAATTCCCCACAGCCCCTCTACCAAGTAAGTGCTCAATCAATGCTTTTTGGTTTGAATAAACTCGGCTCTCCAACCTCCCCAAAACAGCCAATGCGTGGCACGTGGATGTAGTAGTTTGGGCTGCCTAACAGCGGAGGTCACCGTGTTCGTAAAACCATGCCCATAACATTGAACTAGGCACATCTTTCTATCCCAAAAGCATCTCTCCAAACACTCCCCTCAGCGCCCGCTTGTCCACCCTGGAGGTTGAGCCACTCCTTGACTCTCAAATGCTGTTGGTTCCGCACACAACCCCTATGAAATAAGAACCATTATATCCCCATTCTTCAGATGAGGACACTGGGGCTCAGGGAGATGAAGTTACTTGTTCCAGATCATGCAGGGGCTTTAGCAGAAATCAAGACCCTGGGGAAAAGAGACTCGGTGGGACTGCATCTCCTCCTATCCATGCTCAAAGAAAAGGGAACAGTAAATGCTTGCTGCATGCATGAATGAATGAGTGAGGGAGTGAATGAATGAGGATGGAAGGAGAAACAAACATGTACTTTCCTACTTTCAATATTTTTAAGAAGGTGAGAGATGGTCATGACTGATGAGAAGTAATCCTTTCAACCTATAGCTTCCTCACTTGAAGCTCTAAGGAAAGGGCCGGGGGCTGGCTTGGTGTGGGAGCCAGGAGAATTAAGATCTGACTGTGCCTTTATTTCCACAACATCCCACTTAATGATGGAATGGAAAAACCAAAAGCCTTGGAGGTAAATCTGGGGTTAAATCCATAATCTTCCAATTAGCTGTGTGACCTTGAGCAAGTCACTCGGCCTCTCTGAGCCATTTATCTCATCCATAAAAAGAGGCAATTCACAGATGCACCTCCCAGGGTTGATAAGTTGCATACAGGAGGAATTCATTAAATACCAGCGCCCCCCACCCCACCCCGCCCCCGCTCCGCCGCCTTAGCATTTTCCTTACTCCCCTGAGAATTTAAGACAGCAATGACTAGGACCCTTTCCAGACAAAAAGAACGAATATTGCCAAAGCTGTTTCACGTAATAGCCTCCAGCTGCCTCCCTGGGGAACTGGCGGCTTAAATGGGACACTACCTCTGAAACGCTTTGAGGGACTTGGAAGAAAAGGGGCGAGAGATCCGGAGGGTTATTATTACACACGGAAACGAGAGAGCCAGAGCCCACACACGCCTCTCTTATAATCAAACTGACATTGAGGTTTACAGTGCATTGAACACTGCGTTCCAGTCCAGGGAGCTAAAAATGGAAATCTGTGAAAACAGCAGCTGGGTTAAAAAGAGAGCAGGTCTGGTGTGGGATGAGCGGGCTCCCCGGTGCGGAAAGGACGTCAGGCCCTCGCCACCCGGGCTGAGGCAGCAGCGGGCCTCCTGCAGGCTGGGACACACTCTCCACCTGCCGCAGACCTCCAAGTGGGCCCGAGAGCCCACGGCCTTGCAGGACTCTTGTAAACAGCCAGGCCAGGGCTGCAGCCTCTTCTCGTGCAAGATACTTCACCTCTCTGGGCCTCAGTTTCCCCATCTTCAAAGTGGAAATATTCTGAGGACTGTTGTGAGGGTTTAATTAGTTCATAAGCGAAGGTGCTTCACAGAGTGCCTCGTGTACAGTAAGCTTTACTAGATGTGAGTGTATACTGCTGTGGGCCTTGTTCGTCCTCTTAGGCCCACCTGGATCGTCCCCTCCCCCCAGTCTCACTTATTTCTTCCTCACTAAATCCTATCCATGCTATAAGCCTAAGTTCAATTCCATGTTCTGATAAAACCATACATGTGCTGGGAGAGTCATTCATTCATTCATTGGGCACCAACGATGGACCAGAGCTGTCCCAGATCCTGAGTCTACAGCCACAAACAAAACAGACAAAAGTCCCTGCCCTCTTGAACTTCTATGTTAGTGCCTTGTTATATTCTTCTAATTATATTAGTATAATTACATAACAATGAACATTTTTCAGTGCGTCCCCGTACCTCTTAGAATCAGCTCATGTAGTACGAAGAGAATCCCTGGATGATGCTTCAAATCTGCAAATCTTCCTGCACAACAGGCTGCTGAGCTGCTGCAGGGCAGGAGGTGCCCCAGCCCTGTCCCCGAACCACTGAACTGCTCCCTATCCTGGAGGGAAAAGAAATCTGGCTGCCTTGAGTTGAGAAACCGCGCCACTCATGTCTCACACTTCTCTCCCCACCTAACCCCAGAACACCAGCTTCTGCTAAAACAATCCTTTGTACAAGCTTGCCTCTCTGCCTGCCTGTCCCCCATCACTCTGCACCTCAGGTGACATTTCGGCAGCCTGATCAGCCCTGCCCAGATCTCTCCCCAGAGGAAAGAGGCTGTTTTTGGTGTCTGGCAGTGCCTGGCACAGGTGTGTATCCTTTGATGGAGTTGGCCTTGGGGACCTGAGGGCAGATGTTCTAAATGAACAGCACCCAACTGCTAGTAATCATCGTGGCCTTTTCTGCTCACAGCCCCGGCAGCCCCCAGGGAAAAGGAGTCTATGCTCTGCTCACGCAGGAGGGCAGACTGGGAGGCCCAAGATCTGATGACGGATGCAAAGGCGTGTCAGAGCCGATGAAATTCAAGCCTCTTCAAGGGGGGTATTCTTCATCCTCACGTGCAACCTAACAGAAACCGTGCAACAGAGGATTAGAGCTCACAGACTGTGGAGTGTCATTACCCTCCATGAAACTCACTTTCCCTGTCTGCAAAGTGGAACCAAACCTTACAGCTTGTCCTGAGAGACAATGAATACTGGTTGTGGTGGTATTACGTAGCCCATCGTCTGCTAACTGTGTGACCAAGCCTCTCTGTGCCTCAGTTTCTTCATCTGCAACATGGGTTTCACAGTAGAACTTACCTCAGAGATTTGTTGTGAAATAAGTGAATGACGTCAGTAAGAAATGTGGGTTTAGAGAAGGATTAAATAGGGTGACCAAGCCTCCTGGTTTGCTCACATCTGATCGGTGGGAGCTCTTGGGAAAATCGCCAGCAAACCAAGACAAGCTGGTCACTCAAGGTTTCGATGAGTGAATGCAGTGGCTGGCACCTAGTAAGATTTGATAAGCATTAAGGAGCTCAATGCGTGACACTCAAACCAATGAGCTCAGAATCAAGAAGCTCCCAGATGGTTCTAACTTGCAGCTGAGGTTCAGGACCACGCCTGGAGAAAGACAAAACCCCTCTACTCCATGGTTCTCAACCCTACCTGAAGATTGGAATCACCCAGGGTACTTCAAAAATTCCCCATGCAGGGCCCCCAGCCCAGACTAAAGAAATGACAAGCCCTGGTGTGGAATGGGGCATCATCATTTTTCCCAAGTCCCCTGCCTGAACCCAGTGTGCGCGTGGGGATGGGGACCCCTGTTTTAAAACAAAGCAGTCTCCCACCTGCGGGAAGAGTCCTTCCATGCCTACAGGGTCACTTTGCAGGGCCAGTTATTAACCAAGGATGTTATGAGCATTAAAAGAGAGAAAGTGGCAGCAAGCAAGAAGCTCTATAAGGGGTGGGCATAGGACTATTTGCTTTATCAGCACAACAAGATCATTCAGGAGCCCAGACTCTGGAGCCTGCCTGGCTTCCAATTCCAGCCCTGCCACTTTCTAAGTGTGTGGGGTTGAGAAAGCGACTCTGCCTCAGTGTCCTCATCAGTAGAATAAGGAGGTTAAATTCTTGCCTCATGGTGAAAGGAGAACCCTCTTACACTGTTGGTGGGAATGCAAGCTGGTGCAGGCACTCTGGAAAACAGTGTGGAGGTTCCTCAGAACATTAAAAATAGAACTACCCTATGACCCAGCAACTGCACTGTTAGGTATTTGTTCAAAGGATATAAAACTAGTGATTCGAAGGGGGCACATGCACCCCTACGTTTATAGCAACAACGTCCACGATAGGCAAAATATGCAAAGAGCCGAGATGTCCATCGATGGATGAGTGGATAAAGAAGATGTACTATAGGATACAATGGAATATTATTCAGCCATCAAAAGGAATGAAATCTTGCCATTTGCAACAATGTGGATGGAACTAGAGGGTATTATGCTAAGCGAAATGAGTCAGTCAGAGAAAGACAAATACCATATGATTTCACTCATGTGGAATTTAAGAAACAAAACAGATGAACATAGGGGAAGGGATGGAAAAATAAGATAAAAACAGAGGGAGGCAAACCATAAGAGACTCTTAACTCTAGGAAACAAACGGAGGGGAGGCAGGTGGGAGGATGGGGTAATTGAGTGATAGGCATTATGGAGGGCACTTGAAGTAATGAGCACTGGGTGTATATGGAACTGATTGATGAATCACTAAATTCTACCCCTGAAACTAATAATACACTATGTGTTGACTAAATTGAATTTAAATAAAAAATTTTTTAAAAATTCTTGCCTCATGGGGTTGTTATGAATTTTAAAGGAGTGAAGGTGGGTGGGCACCGAAAAAGGACTGAATCAGTGAGGTAAGGCGTATTACTATTCCTCATCACACATTAATGAACTCATTTTGCAGATGAGAAAACTGAGGTTTAAAGGGCTTGTCCAAGTTCACCTAGCTACAAAGCACTGGGGCCAGCATCTGGCAGGTCTGGATCGCTTGCTTCTTCTCACAGCGTTCCAACCCTGGCCGTGCGCCTTCCTTCTCCCTGATCCCCTGTCTGTCCCCTGTGTTCTTCCCACCAATCCCAAAATTTCAAGTTCTGGGCCCTGCAGCCATAGGGAGACACACCATGCTAATCACCAAAATGAATTCTAAGTTGAAGATGTAAACAAAAGCAGGGTCCCTGCAGCCAGGTGAGTTTTCCAGGTGAGAGGCTCAGAGCCTATCTCACCACCTTGCCCTTCCCTGTGGAGAATCCAGACCCCATGGATTCCTGATGACCATACATGCCAAGCCTGATGTAAGGGCTTCACACATATTACTCAATTAATCCCCCACAGCAACCCAATAAGGTAGGTTGCGGTAGTATCCCCATTTCGCAGGCAAGCACACTGAGACTCACAGAGAATTAAGAAGCCCACTGCAGGAGCCCATGAGCTCTGACTCTGGAGCCGTGTTCTTAACCTTGTCCTGTCTCCAAAGGCAACCAAGAATCAGTCCTCAGTGGACAGGAAGGCAAGGATGCAAGTCAGAAAGAGAGTGGGTGTCGACTGTGTGGGTTTTTGTTGGTTTTTGTTTTGTCTTTTTGTTTCTTTTGTTTTGTTTTCACTAGCTCCATAAAGAAACCCTGGGGCCAAGAGTAAAAGGGACAAGAAAGAGTTTTCAACACAACACAAAGAAGAGCTTTCCAATCTTCAGGACAGCCCTTAAAAAGAAAGGTTGCCCTGGCCTTTAAAAGCACGTTGGAATTATGATGTGTAGTTAGCCCCAGGGAGGTGGGAGCAGTAGCCCTAAAAAGCCAGCTTAAAACTTCTAAAAGCCCTGAGCTCTGGGAAAATTATATAATTCAGTTTTTAAAAATCCAGAAAATAAGCATAAAGAATGCCAACAAATGCTTTCTTTGAAATAACAAATTATCTCTCTCAACAACAAGAAAAATGGGAGTACCCTCCCACCCCTAACCCTAGAGACTGCTGTTGGAATAATCCAGCGGGAGGAAGTGGAGACATCTTTATTTCCTATTCCACAGAGACGTCCCCCCAGTTGACTTTTGGACAATGAACATGTACTACTTTTGCAGACAAAATAATATAAAAATTATTTTAAATGGTTTCAAAGGGTACTCATGATAGGGGAATATTTATGATGTCATGGTAAATGAAAAATGGCAAACTTCACAATGTAACCTTTTTTCTTTATTTTTATTTTTATACACTTAAACATTAATAGTAGTTGGTGGGTGATAGTATTATGGGTGGTTTTTATTTTCTCCTTTATGCTTTCCAATATTTTTCTTCCCCCCACAATCCACATGCATCAGCTGGCTAATAAAAAATAAAGGTGTTTTTGAAAAGGAGATGATCCTAGCCAAGGATTGAGCTTCCATGGCTACAAAGCTTCATGCAGAGGCAGGGAGGGAGGGTGAGGGGTTCTGCCTGGGGAGAAGCTGGAGATCTGAGCTCACAGAGTCCCTGTTGCTGGGGTTCTGAGGTTTACAGAACCTGAACAGCCAGGCCAATGATGGGTATGCCGATCAAAAAATGGAATGACACAAGAGGAACTGGAGAATGAAAAAGATGTTGAGTCTGACATGATCTCACACATCCATACAACTGGAGGTTATAGACCTAGGAATCAGAGAAAAGAGCAGGAATTGGAAAGTTAAATTTGGGGATTTCCTTAAAGTGATCAGTGTAGCTACACAGAGAGAAAAATCCTCAGCAAGAGAGTCCTGCCTGGCATTTCTCAACCTTGCATCTTAGCATTGGCTGTGTCGAGTAAGTCAAAACTTCTGGGCGTGGGGCCTGTGCATCAGCATTTTTTAAAGACTTTTTTAAAGAACAGTTTCAGGTTCACAAGCAAAAGTAAGCAAAAAGTACAGAGAGTTTCCACATATGCCAAACATATACACAGGGCCACCGCTACCATCAACATCCCCCCCACCAGAGTGGTACATTTGTGACAGTCAGTGAATCAACACTGACATATCATTATCACCCAAAATACACAGCTTCCATTAGGGTTCACTCTTGGTATTGCACATTCTAGGTTTTGACAAATGTATAAAGACATGTACCTCAGATTCAATGCAATCCCTATAGAAATACCAATAGCATTTTTCACAGAACTAAAACAAAGAATCCTGACGGGCACCTGGGTGGCTCAGTTGGTTAAGCGACTGCCTTCGGCTCAGGTCATGATCCTGGAGTCCCGGGATCGAGTCCCGCATCGGGCTCCCTGCTCGGCAGGGAGTCTGCTTCTCCCTCTGACCCTCCTCCCTCTCATGCTCTCTGTCTCTCATTCTCTCTGTCTCAAATAAATAAATTAATTAATTAAAAAATCTTTTTAAAAAATAAATAAATAAAAAATAAAAAAAATAAAACAAAGAATCCTGAAATTTGTATGGAACCACAAAAATCCCCGAATAACCAAAGCAACCCTGAGAAAGAACAAAGCTGAAGGTATCTATCACACTCCCAGATTTCACTATACTACAAAGCTATGGTAATCCAAACAGCATGGTCCAAAACAAAAACACAAACAAAAAACCAGTATGGTACTGGCACTGTCCACAAAAAGGACATAGAGCCCAGAAATAAACCCACACTTATATTGTCATTAACCCATGACTAAGAAGACAAGCATATACAATGTGGAAAAGACGGTCTCTTCAACAAATGGTGTTGGGAAAACTGGTCAGCAACACGCAAAAAAATGAAACTGACCACTTTCTTACACCATACACAGAAATAAACTCAAAATGGATTAAAGACTTAAACATGAGACCTGGAACTATAAATCTCCTAGAAGAAAACATAGGCAGTAAGCTCTTTTGCATCAGTCTTAGCAATATTTTTTTAGATCTATCTCTGTAGGCAAGTACAACACAAGTAAAAAGTTTAAAATGGGACTACATCGGGATGACCAGCTGGCTCACTCCATACAGCATGCGACTCTTAATCTTGGGGTCATGAGTTCAACTCCACACTGGGCGGGGAGCCTACTTTAAAAAAATAATAATAATTAATAAGAAAAATGGGACTACATCAAACTAAAATGCTTTTGCACAGCAAAGGAAACCACCAACAAAATGAAAAGGCAACCTACTGATATCAGAGAAGATATTTGTAAATGATATATCCAGTAAAGGGTTAACATCCAAAATATCTAAAGAACTCATACAACTCAATACCAAAAAAACAAGCAATCCAATTAAAAATGGGCAGAGGACCTGAGGACCTGAATAGACATTTTTTCAAAGACAACATATAGATGGCCAAGAGGCACATGAAAACATGTTCATCATCACTTATCATCAGGGAAATGCAAATCAAAACCACAATTTCACACCTGTCAGGGTGGCTATTATGAAAAGATAAGAAATAACAAGTGTTGGCGAGGATGTGGGGAAAAGGGAACCCTTGTGCACTGTCAGCAGGAATGTAAATTGGTGCAGCTACTATGCAAAACAGTATGGAGGTTCCTTTAATTCCACTTAGAGGATCCAGCAATTCCACTTTGGGGTATTTATCTGAAGAAAAAGAAAACACCAATTTGAAAAGACATATGCACCCCTGTGTTCATCACAGCATTATTCACAATAGCCAAGATATGGCAGCAACTTAAGTGTCCATCGATAGATGAATGGATAAAGAAGATGTAGAGGTATATACATATATACACATAATGGAATATTACTGAGTCATAAAATGAGTAATATGGATGGATATAGCTAGGATGATGTTAAGTGAAATCAGTCAGAGAGAGAAAGAAAATTACTGTATGATTTCACTTATATGTGGAATCTAAAAAGCAAAACAAAGGAACAAACAAAACAAAACAGAAGCAGATTCATAGATATAGAGAACAAACTGATGGCTGCTGGAGGGTAGCGGGGGTAAAGAGATGGACAAATAGATGAAAGAAATTAGAGGTACAATCTTCCAGTTATAAAGTAAATAAGACACGGGGATGTAATGTGCAGCATAGGGAACATAGCAATATTGTAAAAACTCTGTAAGGTGACAGATGGCAACTATACTTATCATGGTGATCATTTCATAATGTATATAAGTATCAAATCACTCTGTTGTATACCTGAAACTAATATAATATTGTATGTCAATTATACTTCAATAAAAAAGGAAAGCCACGTGTCCACCACTGTAGTCTCACCTAGAATAGTCTCCCTGCCCTAAAACTTGGGGCATCAGTATTTTTTTGAAACTCCCCAGCTGATTCTAAGGTCCAGCCAGGTTTGAGAAGCATAGGTGTGGCCAGCAAGAAGAGTGGTAAGCATGAAACCTTGAAGAGCACTTGCTCTTGGCAGAGAAGAAGTGAGGTTTTTTTTTTTAAGATTTTATTTATTTATTTGAGAGAGAGAGAGAAAGCATGGGGGGGGGTGCAGAGGGAGAAGCAGACTCCCAGCTCAGCAGGGAGCCCCATGTGGGACTCCATCCTGGGACTCTGGGATCATGACCTGGGCCGAAGGCAGACGCTTAACCAACTGAGCCACCCACAGGCCTGGAAGAAGTGAGTTTTGAAGGAGAAAGATGAATAAAGGTTATAGAGATGGCAGAACAGTGTCATGAAAAGCAGGGAAAGAATTTTGCAAAGGAAAAGACAGAATGTGAAGGAAACTGAATGAAGAAAATTGAGAAGCAAGGAGAAGGAAAATGGAGAGTTGCATTTGCAAGATCTTCGGTAGTCTTTGAAAGTTTGGAAGCAACAGAATAATGTGGGAGGGAAGGGGTGTGGACACAAATTTACGGGGGTGGCGGGGGGGCTGAGTGGGCAGTGAAATGGAGGCTGTAAAAATTTTTTAAGAAAAGACAACATGGGAATAAAGTAGCCGAAAAGGAGAGAATTTCATGGAAAGGATCTTTTTTTTTTTAAGGAGATATATATATATATCTTGTTCAGATATATATATATATATATATATATCTGAACAAGACTGCAGAAAAAGAATCTGTGAAGAGGGGCCAGAAAACAGGATGAATTCTGGGATAAGACCTTGGAAGGCCGTGCCTAGTGGTAAGAACACAGGACAGGTAGGTTCACTTGTAGGAAAAAACCCTACTCATCTGCAAACGAGAGAAGACCTTCATCCAGGCAGTTAGGAGAGGCTGGGACCCAATGTTGCCACAAACCCCGTTGCTGGCACAGGGATCCATAATCAGGAGGGGACTCAAAACCCAGAGCTGCTCCCTGAGAAGCGAAGGGTTTGAAGTACATGTCAGGCACCATAACTTTGCAGACCTGCAGTTGAGGGACAAGTCCCCAAAACATCTAGCTTTGAAAGTTGACATCCCTTAGACCAACAAGACTACAGGGATCTGAGAATGGGCTGGTGAACCCATCGCCCCAGGCCCAGCACACAGGAAGCCAATGGAGAGGCACCCAGACTTTCTGTGATGAGGCTCATTTGCTCATCTCAAAGTGGTGGCCTGAGGGGCAGGCATCTGATTTTTGCACATACCTAGGGGCCTGCTGGCTGGTGGGCACCATCTTCAGCTCTGCCTCTGCCATGCTCCAGAGCCAACAACTCCCAGACAGAGCTTTTATGTGCATCCAGTGCCCTGGTATTTGTGCCTGCCCAAGGGACACCCCTTTATCACCTGGCTTTGGAGGCCAGAGGAGCTTGCCAGCCTAGGTCCCACAGGACTGTAACAATCAGAAACACTCCTTGGCAGGCTACCTCCCGCAGAGCACTGCAAAGAAAGCAGACAAACACACCCCCAGTCTTTCAGAGAGAGAGGCCTATTTGCTTGTGCAGGAGCTTTGGCCTGAGGGCTGGGCTACTGCTCTGGCACACAGCTAGGAGCCTGTGGAGGGGCTCTCAGGGAACAGAGGTTGATGGACACAATCTTTGTGCTCTCTTTCTGCCTCGCTCCACTAGATGGTATCTCCCCTTGTGTGGTGCCCCAATTTTTGCATCTATTGCTAGGGGACACCTCTACATTACCTGGTTCTGGTGGCCCACGGGGCTTACCAGACCTGTATATATTTGCATACCTTAAAAGCTGCTGCCTGATGGTCTGACTTCTAATCAGCCTGAGTCCAGGTGCAGACTGAGATCCTGTCCTTTGGGGCACTGACATGTCTTGGCACACCCTCGACTACTGGGAGCTATAAAAATAAAAAAGGCTACTTGGACAATCACACAGGTTTGAGAGATAACCAAGAGCTAGGGTAGGGTTGAATGAGAAGGTTCATATCCTACACGAGGCCACCCCTTCAAGACTGGAAAAGGTGGCTGTTTTATCTAATGCATAGACACCAACACTGAGAGTCAAGCAAAATGAAGAAACAGAGGAGTATGTTCCAAACAAAAGAACAAAAAAACTTTAATTAAACAAAGATAACCGGGGTACCTAGGTGGCTCAGTCATTAAGTGTCTGCCTTCGGCTGAGGTCATGATCCCAGGGTCCTGGGATCGAGCCCCACATCGGGCTCCCTGCTCTGCGGGAGGCCTGCTTCTCTCTCTCCCACTCCCTTGCTTGTGTTCCTGCTCTTGCTGTCTCTCTCACTGTCAAATGAATAAATAAAATCTTAAAAAAAAATGTTATAAACAAAGATAACCAATTTACCTGACAGAGTTCAAGGTGATGGTCAGAAAGATGCTCACCTGCATGACGGTGAGCTGGTGATATAACCTCTCAGAGCCCCGGTTTTCGCATCTTTACTAAATGGACATGACAGTCTCTATTCACAGGACTGCTTGGAGAACTACGTAAGAGACACAAAGCATGAAGCACAGTGGCTGGCATGTGGTAGTTACAATTAATGGTCTGGCCATCAAGCATAGATAGAAGCAACCCACAGTGTGGGTTAAATTCTTGTCTCAGAGGGATGTATGAGTCTCCTGTTGCTGCTATAACAAATTATCACATACTTAGTGGCTGAAAACAACTCAAATATGTTATCTGACAGTCGCGGAGATCAGAAGTACGAAGGGAGTCTTACAGGACTAAATTCTAGGTGTCAGCAGAGCTTTGGTCCTTCTGGAGGTGCTGGCTTCTAGAAACTGCCCACATTCCTTGGCTTATGACCCCTTTTTCCATCTTCAAAAACAGCAGTGTAGCATCTTCAAACCTCTGTCTCTCTCTCTGACCTTTACTTCCATCCCCACATTGCCTTCTCTGCCTTACCTGTCCCCCTCTTACAAGGACCCTTGAGGTTATATTGGGCCCACCCAGATGATCCAGTACAATCCTCCATTCTCAAGATCCTTAACTTTACCTTACTGCAAAGTCTTTTTTGCCATCTAAGGTAATATTTACAGGTTTATGGGATTAGGATGTGGACATCCTTGGGTAGTGGGGGTTTGGGGGGGATGGTAAAGGTCATTATTCTACCTACCATAAGGGACAAGAAAGGAGTCCGTTTTTATAATCAAATCGCCACAGCTAATTGTAATACTGGGAACGTGAGGTCTGGAAGTAACTTTAGATGGTCCATGAGTTCACTGAGCACTTACCACATGCCAGGACCCTCCAGTGGAGTCCCAGGGACTGCTAAAGAAGATGGGAAGATGTAAGGGTGAGGTTTAGGGATCCTCCCCAGGTTACTAACCTCTCCTACTTGCTTTATATATTGGCTTGCATTTTTTAAAATATTCCACTACATTAAAATATGTTTAAAAAGCTTTGATCTAGCCAAATGCTCTCATCTTCATGATGAACTGAGGTCTGGAGAGATTTGGTGACTTATACCCCATCAGTCACTGAGCACTGGGCTAAACTGGTCAGTCGCCAGGCAATCACCCTGGTGGGAGTGGCACATAGTGGTAAAGAGCATGAACTTCAGGTGCACACACGAGTTCAAGTCCTACCCAGACACTTGCAAGGGCAACCTACTGCAAAGGCGAATTAACAGAAATAATGCACATAAAGCACTTAACACAGCACATGTCCAACCATGTAGGCTGCCTGTTGCTGGCTAACTGGTATTACATTTCCTATCTCCCAAACTACACCGTAAGTTCTTACAGGGTACAACCTGAGGTGTTCTTCGAGGGTACAGCCTGAGGTGATCTGTCTTTGTGAGACAGCTGGGTGCCTCACTCCCTCTGACCAGCACCTATTCACCTCTCAGGTCTCAACTGAAACACCCCTTCCCTGGGGAAGCCATCCCAGACCATTTAGAAGGCATTGGGTCTCCTACAAATTCTCCTTTGTAGTCTTTACCCCGCTTACTGTTAAACAATTATTTATTCAGTAATTTGTTTGACCCCTACCTTCTCCTACAATGCAAGCTTCAACATAAGCTCTCTAGGGAGAGTTAAGCACACCAAACATTCCATGTGCTCCTCCACATTTCCCAGCCTCCTTTGCAGTTAACTGGGGCCATGTGACTAATTTTGGCCCATGGGTGGAGTACAGAAGTGATACACGTCACTTCTGGACTTACACGTAGAAAAGTTGGCACAGTAACCCTCCAGCTGTCAATTCCCCTCTGCAGTGATTGGTAAGGTTCCATCAGCCTGAGCCCCTGAGTGACTACATGGAGGACTGTCTTCTGTTGATCCACACTGGATGTGTAGCAAGAATGAGGAAAAACACCTTTGTCATTTCAAGCTCCTGGGATTTCAAAGTTAACTTCTTACAACAGCACAACCTCGCCTATCCTGACCAACACACTACTATATTCCCAGCATTCACATAGTGGTGGGGCACAGCAAGAGCTCCATAAATAAATATCTGTTGAATGAATGAATGAGCCTCTGAAACAATGGGTAAAAGCCTGAATACATGATATTTCCTAAGTCAGTGGAAAAGGACAGCTTTCCACCACTAAACACACACACACACGCATATGCACATGCACAAAAGATGAGACCACTAAAAATTAAAATACCAGGATTACTGTCACCTAAAACAGAAGCTAGAAAGGCAGTCTCTTTGACCTTGGAGCTGCTGGACTCCAAGTCATTGTCGTGTTGTTGCAGGTCACAAGAACATTCAGTGATGCTGAGGACAATTAGGTACTCAACAAAGTGATAAAATCCACTACAACCAGAGCCATTAGTCACAGGGCATTATTTAGAAATTGTTGCAATTTATAATATTTATGAATGGATCTGCAGGAACCCATAAACATTGCTCATCAATGTAACTAACTGGCATTTATGAGCTCGTTTGGTTGGCTGATACATTCAGGCTAGTGTCATCATGGTCTTGAAGGAAAAAGGAACCCACCCATGCTGGGGCCTTTGGCTGGGGTGTCGGCATTCTGACAATTCCCCCGGACTGGACAAGGAATCAAGTGAAAGTGGTACATTTATGAAGTGGAGGAAACACCAGTAGAGAAGCGAGGAAACAGCGAGCCACCACAGAGGGCAACAGGAGCCTAAATCCCATTGTTTCTTCATGAGGAAACCCCAAGGACAGGTGCAAAACACATCTTTTCCCTCCTACTCATCATTCAGGTCTCAGATGAAATAATCCACCCAAGGAGAGAGAGAGCTGGGGTATTTATACATCAACTCCCAAGAGTCATTGGTCGAGGGCTGCTCTGGAAGCACAAGGTATTAATTTTTACCCTCTGGCCTACCTCTCACGGGCAGTTTGTATTCCGGCTGTTCTGGAACAGACATGGACTCTGGCAGTCAACAACTGGCTGGAGCACACTGAAAGGTAGGAGGGCTCTCAGTCTCTGCTGCATCCACTTCTCCTTTGATCAAAACAAAGAAACTCACATAAGCCCAGGGCTGCTGAGTACCTTCACTGTGCCAGGCACCATGCGGGGGGTTGGCGATAAAGTCTCGGGGTTTGAAAGGCATGACCCTGCCACTGGAGACTCTGATTCTACAACACAGAGGAGACCCAATCAATCTCAGTAGAGTGATGTGGTTATAACAGGGGTGTTCAGTATGCAGTGGAGAGGCTTCTTTCTCAGTCTGGCTGGAAGACCATGGTAGGAAAGTCTTCCTAAAGGTATAGAAGGCCACCTGAGTCATGAAAATGAGTCTGAGTTGGCCACCTATAGAAGGTGGTGGTGGGAAGAGTGTTCCAGACAGAGGGAACAGCATGGGCAAAGGTACAGAGGCATGAGGGAACATCCAGTGCTCGAGGAACTGCAAGCACCTCAGGAGGATGGAAGGGTAGGATGTGTGTTGGGAAATGATGGGAGGGGTGGCTGTAAAGGTAAGGAAACTGTGAGAGGTACCAATCTGAACAGTCTGAGATTCCGATGTGCTAACTGGTTTAGTAGAAAGTAGTCCCAAGTAGGGGTGACTGGAATTAGCATAAATGACCCAGCATCCAAACATGTGAGGGAAGGGGAGTTTGGAAAAGCAAACACAGAACTGGAATTGGGAGAGCAAATTAGCCATTTAAACTGGGCCAGGCCCTTCCCCTCCCTGGGCCTCAGTTTCTCATGTGTCATCTGCAAGGTCTCACCTTTTCATTCATTCATTCATTCATTCACTCATTCATTCCTTTAACAAATATTGGTTGAGTTCCTAGTATGTGCCAAGTACAGAGGATACAGCAGTGAAAAAGTCCCACCTATCATAGAATTTACATTCTAGGGAAAAACAGAACACAAAAAGGCAAGTACATAAGTAATATGTCACTTACAGAAAACCCTATGAAGAAGAATACAGCAAGGTCAGGAGTGATGGATGAGCAGGCCTCTCTGAGGAAGTGAGATCTGATTAGAGGCATCAGCAAAGTAAAGGAGAGAGTCCTGGGAATACCTGGGGAGAGAACATTCCCATCTCAGTGTGTCCAAAGAACAGCAAAGAGAAGAGAGGAGTCAGAGAGGGAGGCAGGAGCCAGGTCAGGTAGGGCCCCCTGGGCCATGGTGAGAGCTTGTGAGTTTATTCTGAGCTTGGAAGATGTGAGGGAGTCAGCATAGGAGTGACATGCTCTGACCTGCTATTTTAAGTGTTCATGGCAGCACTGGTCACAATAACCAAAAGTAGAAACAACTCAGACGTCCATCACCTGATGAATGGATAAACAAAATGTGGTCTCCCTATTCAATGAAATAGGATTCAGCCATAAATGGAACAAAGCACTAACACATGCTCTAACAGAGCTGAACTTTGAACACAAGATGCTGAAGGAAAGGCGAACACAAAAGGCCACATAGTGTACAATTCTGTTTATAAGAATGCCAGAGTAGGCAAGTCTAGAGATGCAGAGAGGAGATGAGCGGTTACCAGGGCCTGGGGTGTGGGCATGCTGCAGGGAGGAGTGGGAAGGAGCTGCTCACGGGCACAGGGTCTGTTTCCAGGGTGCCTCTAAACACTTCCAGGATCAGGAGTTGAGATAAACTTTCTCTTTAACCCTTTAAAGTGTTCCAAAACGTTGCCAGTCTGTGGGCAGAGATACTTTTTTCCCCCTCTCCTCCACATAAAAGACACTCACCTTAACCAAGCATAGACAAGAAGGGCAAATTTATTATAAGACTATTGGGGGGTTTCATGGAACTAAAAGAATAGGAAATAGCCGGACCAGGAAGAATCAGCAATCTGTGTGTCTTCTTTCTCTCTCTCTCTCTCTCTCCGCGCCCCCCGCCCCCCCCCCCCTTCCCCCTGAAACAGATTGCTCTCTCTCCCAGTCTTCTTGGCAAAAACCAGCCATCCACTATTTTCCATACATTACAGTTTCAGGTACAAGGGACTTTCCTTTCTCTACTCTCAGTCCAGACCCCCAGGGTACCATTCTAAGGGGCCCAGTGTGGGTCTGGGGTCTATTCATCTAAGGCCAAAGGCAAGGCTCACTGCAGTAACAACAGCTCTCTTAGTGCCCTTGTGATTAGAGTATGGAATTGGGGTGGGGGTGGGCTTTACTCAGAAGAAAAATTTTCCAGAAATCAAGATTTGTTAAATGAATGACCCTTAAGATCCCTTTAAGATTACAGAAATCTAATGTTAATAGAGTGATTTTTAACGAGGCTATGTCTGGCCAGGGCTGGCACCATTCTAGAGCTGCAAGAACAGCATGGCAGCTATTTTGTGCCCAGCAGGGCCTGGCAGAGGAACTTGGGTTTGGGGACAAAGCAGACCTCTATACCCCTCATCCCAGCCCCATACTCGGAGAACACAGTGACCCCACAGGACACCCACACAAGCCCAGAGATGATGTCCCCTTGCCAGCTCAGCTGAAATGCGCTTCTCCGGCTCACGCAGAGATGGTCCTGGATCTTATCAACATGGCTCTCACTTGAGCCACAGATGGCAAATGGAACGTTCATCCCCGCCCCTTGCTCCCTGGCCCGGCGGCTTCCACATTCCTTGACAATAATGCTGGTTCCGAAGCTGGCACTGCAGCCAACCCTTGCTAGGCACAGCAGGGTGGGCAAGGCAGAAGGAAAGCTGGCAAGGTGGGAAATAGGGGCTTTTTATTTTACGCTGGCCCCAGCAGCCTGGAAAGTGCTGCGAAAAGTGGGCGGCGGGACTGCAGCAGATGACAGAGCTTTATCAGGTAAGGGGGTGGAGGGTGGGGGACACAGGAAAATTACAGCCCTGCTTGCCAAGTCTCAGAGATACCTACGTCTAATTTAGCGTAAGGAAGATATTATGGAAAAGGGCTGCCACCTTCCTCAGAGGCAGACTCTCACTCAGTCTGGTCTATCCGGCTCCCAAACCTCTCGAGCCCCACCCCACCTGCTCTAAGCCACCATCATTTCTCGCCTAGAGAGCCGAGACTGCCTCCCAAATTCTCTTCTCGGCTCCTCGGCCACAACAGTTCATTCTCCACCCAAGGACCAGAGTGATCTAAGCTGCAGGTCTGATTAAGCCTCACTTGAGCTTAAAAGCCAACAGTGGCTCCCCAAAATCTTTCACACCAGCTCCTAAGGGCCTTCACATGCTGTTCCCAGCTGACCCCAACAGCTTCAAGCATCAGAGGGGTTTGGGGTGTACAGCAGATGCAGTCGTTCCCTGCTGGGTCCCCTCACCTTTACCAGACTGGCCCAACTTCTAATATGGCCAGCACCTACTCTCATTTGCTTGACAGCTTTCTCTGGTGGCTGGAAGCCACTTTTGCTGGTATGCATGGCAGGACAGAAGCCCCAGGGGATTAATGCCCCACCCTGCCCCCACTGAGAGCAGCCCTCCAACGATGACTAATGGAAGATGGTGTATAAATACCCCAGCTCCATCATCCACGGCGTGGGACAACGGAGATGCATGTTTGACACTGGCCCCCACAGTTCCCCACCTGCCCATAGTAGTAACTTGTTTGATTTTGTATCCTTTCCCAGCTCCTTCCTTTCCCTGTCTCACCTCCCCATTCAACTGGTATTCAGAATCAACTCCCAGATAAAGCTCTTATATTCAAATCTTTATTTCTCAGTTTTCCTTGGGGAGATCCCTGAAAAAACAATTGTCTTCCACAACCAAGTTTTCCAGCTATGTACTTATTTGCACATATTAGTAATGAATGTGCTGTTCTCTGCAGCCTCAGGACCTTTACACAAGCTGTTCCCTCTGCTTAGCATACTCTCCCCTTGCCCCACCCTACTCCTACAACACTTTCTATCTCCTGGGTAGATCTTTAGCTCTATCTTCAGCTTAGATCTACATTCTTGGGTAGAACTTCTTTGACCCCAGCCCCCCCCCGCCCCACATACAAAATTTTTAATTCCCCTGGAGTTTACTCTCCCTGCACACTATTTCTTTTTCATTTCACTCGTCTCACCTATAATTATTCGTTCAAAGCCTGTATGCCCTGCTGATATGTAAGCCCTATGAGAACGGGAACTGTATCTGTGGGATCATTTCTGGATGCCCAGAGTAGAACATGAAATAGATGATCAAAGTAGAGTCATATAAATAGAGCTTTGACTTCAAAAAATTAGGAAGAGAAGGGGTAAAACTCACCCAGAAAGGGAAATGTCAACACATACGCATTGGATAATCACAGCCACCAAGCAGGCATTTACCAGTGGTTTCACAAAGATCACCTAATTAGCCCTCATTAAGTAGATACTGATAATATCCCTATTTGACAAAGGGGGAAACTGAGTCAAAGAGAGGCTAAGTAACTTGCTAAAGGGCACACAGGTACAAGGGGCAGAGCTGGGATTTGAACCCAGAGAGTCTGGCCATCAGAGTGCACATATTTAACTACTAAGCTCTCTTGCCTCTTACCACATGGAGTGAGATGCCAATTATTAAGCACTCCACAGCACCTGTATACAGAGCTTCTCCCCGCCCCCCCCCCCCGCCCCCAGAAGGCGTGAGGTGAAGAAAGACAAACAGAATCACTGGCCTGATGGCATTCATTCACCAGATATTATGAAGTACCTACTACGTGCCAGGTACAAGGACAGAGTGGTAAACAAACCAGACACCATCCCTGTGCTCCCTAGTAGGAAGGGCAGGTGCTGCATGAATAAACACACAAATAGATCTGTGAGGCCTGGGAAGATGCCTAGAGGTGCCTCTGCCGCCTGGCTCTGAGACCACTGCCTACAGCCATGTCTTCACCAATATCCTGCAAACATCCCACTTCTGTACATCCCATTAATCTCAGCCCAGACTCAGGAAACCTCAACTACAATTGAACAATGGATGCCACCAAACAGAAAGGGAGAAGAATGTGGGCCTGAAGTATCCACTGATCACACCCCTGTTCTGTTCAAACAGCTCTCCTCCTATCTCCTGCCTCATTAAACTTTTTCATGAACATTATCTCATTTGATCGATGGGTACATACCATTCAACCTATTCCCACAGATGAGTAAACTGAGGCTCAGCAAAGTGAAATGACCTGCAAGCTCAGAGCCAAAGCTCAGGGCTCTCAGCCTAAGTCCAGTTGCCTTTTCAACATCACTTAATAGCTTGCTGTGAAAACCTTCTTAGAAGTCTTCTTTTTATGGATTTGGTTCTACATGCATTTTTACCACTTCAGTAGCAGCCAAGAACTGGAGGGGGAGGGGGGCAAGGAGACTAGGGAGGCTTGAAAGCAGTAAGGGCATGATCCCAAGAGGAACTGTGATTTGAATTGAGAGAAACTGGTTTCCTGTTATCTTTGTAGCCACTATGTTTGCAATTCGGGACCTAATGCCCATGTATCAGGCCAAACACTGCCACTGTTTTCTGATCAAATCTCCTTCCTAGGAAGACACCGTTGAAAAATTCTCTATAACCTATCAGGCAGCGTAAGCTCCTCTGAAAGACCCATATTGCTGAACAAGTTCACAGAGGACTCCCACCACAGTACAGCCAGAAAGAAGCCACGTTTGCAGGGGGCCAGGCAGTAAGATAATGCTCCAAGGCCTGTGTGGAGCCAAAAGGAAACATGGTGATACTACGATACCAATCACAGCCCCTGCTGTCCTGTGGGCTGCGTGACCGATATCCAGCCATCACACACAAATACAGGCATACTAGAGGTTAACATATTGAAATCTTTCTGTGCACGTTGGCAAATCCCCTCCTTGAATATGCCTGACAAACGCCATCTAAAACAAAAAGGAAATGTGTCATCTTATCCATCGGGAAGTCCATATGTAAGGAGGGTTTCAGGCCTGGTTGATTCAGCTGCTCAAAGAGGTCTTAAATTCTTGTCCCTAAGCTCTGCCATCCACAGTGCAGACTCCATCCAGAGTCTGATGCCTGCCATGGTTGTAAGATGGTTGTGGGCAGCACTTGGTGCTGATGCTTTCTTGTGTAGGTCTAAGGGGAGGGACACAGAACCTCTTTCCAAATCATGGACTATAAGCCCTTTATAATGAGTCCATTTGTACTAGCTCAAGTTCATGTGACTCCGCCAGACCAATAACAGTCACCAGGGAAATGCCTCCAGGGACATTTGGCAATGCTCCAACACATTTTTAGCTGTCACACTGAGGGTGAGATGCTACTGGCATCTAGTGGGTAGAGGCCAGGGGTGCTGCTAAACATACCATGTAATGCACAAAACAATCCCCCACAACAAAGAATTACCTGGTCCAAAATGTCAATAGGGCTGAGATTGAGAAACCCTGCCTTAGACTCATCTAGATCAGGGTTGGCAAACTACAACCTGCAGGCCACAATCTGGCTCACTGACTGATTTTACAAATAAAGTTTTATTGGAACACAGCCACACTCATTCATGTACATATTGTCTATGGTTGCTTTTACACTACAACAGAGAGTTGTCACACAACTTGTTGTGACAGAGCCCATATTCAACCCCCCCCCCCGCCCCCGCACCACCAAAAGCTTAAAGTATTTACTCTCTGGCCTTTCTCTGGAGAAGTTTGCTGATCCCTGATCTAGGTCTACTCTTAAAGCTGTCATTGGAAGACTATATAAACAAAATTAGGGTTCTATTAAGGAGAAAAATTTTTAATGGGAAGTAATAAACACTGCCAAGATAAGTCTATTTTTAGAGGTCACACACCATAGGGCATAGTTCTCAGCAGGGGCTTTCCCAACAAAACTTCATTTCCACATAAAAGATTCATCATAAAAGCTAGGAACGTAGGTCTTACACAGTTTTTAAGTTGATGAGAGGTGGTAAAACATCCAATCCCCACCACCACCACCACCATCAAAAAACCCAAGATTTTCCTTCATTCACTTCCTACAAACAGAAATGATCATCAGGGACTGGTGGGGTTTGAGCCCACAAAGCCTGAGTCAGGCCTGGTGTGGGCTCTATGGCAGGCCAAAGCCACACTGAAATCAAGGGAGAGGAAAATGCAGGAGAGGAAATTACTGAGTTAAGCAGACTGCTGTACTCCTAGGAGAGGAAATTACTCGGCAGAAAGAATCATAGGACAGATGAAAGAACCACCTCCAGCAAAATGGCAGCCTGACAACAATCCTGCCCTCTTTGCCCTGAGGTCCTATGAGATTTCACAAAGTCTGTCCAGTAAGTCCTTTTCCCTCAACAAATCTAATTGGGTTTCTGATCCTTGGAACCACAGGATTCCTGAGAAAGATGAGACCCCCTGAGTCACTGGACACCCTTTCCAGGACCCACCCCTCATTGCCTCAGGGACAGGGTATATATTTGCCCTTTAGGTTGACTGGCTCCTCCTCGCTCCTTCCATCCCAGTCACCCAGGGATTCCTGACCTACTTGGCAGGCAATTGGGCAGGCCCAGAGGACTGGCAGAACATTCAGGACTGAAAAACTAAGAAACCCAGGAGGGAAAATGGTACCTGACTTTTCATAGTTATTTTAAAGGGTTCTTTTAATAGCAACTATAAATGGTTACTAGACTTGTCAAATATAAGTTAATATCAACTCCTACAAAAGACTAAGAAGGGAAAAAACTTTTTTTTTAAGATTTTATTTATTTGACAGAGAGACACAGCGAGAGAGGGAACACAAGCAGGGTGAGTGGGAGAGGGAGAAGCAGGCTTCCTGCTGAGCAGGGAGCCTGATGCCTCTTTCCTGAAGCCAGACCATTCACCTCCTGGATGCAAATCTGTCCTGGAGGTGTCCCTCTGGGGCCCACCATCTGGGTTTCCAAACTGTCCTGATGAGGTGAAGGGTGGTGGTGAGAACTTTTTGCCTCTGCTGTTTCCAACCCACCCTCCCCAGGCTGAGGCTCGGGAAAAGGAGTCCCCCCACATTTGAACCACAATAAAGGCAAAAAATCAACCAAATTATGATTCTGAGTTAAACAAACTGCAAGCAAGATTGCAGTGAAGCCAAACATTTCATCAAGAACATATTCAGCACACATGCCCCGACTAAGTGCTAGACTGTACAGTCAGAGATGAGGAAAGTACAGTCTGTATGCTCAAAGCAACCAGTCTTGAACAACACTGTCCAGTGTAATTGGAGCAGAAGCTACATTTGCAATTTGGAAGTTTCTAGTAGCCACATTAAAATAAGTACAAAGAAACAAGTACTACCAGGCACTTCACATACAGTATTTTCCTTTTTTTTTTTTTTAAGATTTTATTTATTTATTTGAGAGAGACAGAGAGAGCAAGAGATACTGAGAGAGAACAGGAGCAGGGAGGAGAGGGAGAAGCAGGCTCCCCGCTGAGCAAGGAGCCCAATGTGGGGCTCCATCTCAGGACCCTGAGATCATGGAGCTGAAGGCAGACCCTTAACCAACTGTGCCACCCAGGCGCCCAACATACAGTATTTTCTAATTTAATCCTCACAATGAACGTATGAATCAAGAACTTTTATTTCCTCATTTTATAGGTGGTAACACTGAGGACCACAGAATAGTTAAAACTGTGCTCAGGGTCTCACACTGGTAAGCGGCACAAAGGGAATTTAAACAAGACAATTTAGTTACAAAAGCTATGCTCGGCATATTCGATTGTTGTAGGGAAGTTGTTATTTAGAAAGGTCAAGAAGCCCTTTTTCTTTCATCCTCTCATCTATTCCTGGCTTCCAAATTCAGATTCTGAAAAATCTGGGGTTTTTCCTGTGGCAAACATGTCAAGCCAGGACATTAAATTCAGACCTAAATAAATATGCTTTTATCAACGCTACAAACCAGTTCTCTGTTTGGCCCTTGTTTGTCTGCCAAATACTTTCCTACCAACCTTGTACCTTGTTGGGGGTGCAAAGGGAGGTTGAGTAACCAGCTGAGTCACCCCTTCCCGGGGTTTCTAATCCACACTGGGTCCCAAGGCAACTCCTCCTTGAGCTACACAACCTCTCAGAGAAGGAGCATTTCCCCCAGAGAAATAAAGGATTAAAACAGGGGTTCGTATATTGGGCACTTATTATGAGCCCACCACTGGACTGGATGCTGGGTTAGAGATAAAAGGCCAAGACACACCCCCACCCCCCCGCCCCGTAGAACTCACATTCTCTCAGAAGGAGCAAAAGAGGGGACAGCTGCAGTCCCGCGTGGTGAGACCCATGATAGGAGAACGGTGGGAACACACGGGCAAAGCATATGACCCTGCCTGAGGGGCGGGGAAGGGGGGAATGGGGAGGATCATGGTCAAGGAAAACTTCCCGGTGGAGGTGATGCCTGGACTGAGCTTTGAAGAATGAGGGTAAAAAGGCAAGAGACAACAAGGTCAGCAAGACATGAGGCCAGAGAGACAGGCAGGGCCAGACCTTGAAAGGCCTTGAGTACCCAAATGAGGAGTTTGGACATTTCCTTGAAAATGATGAGGGATTGTGCCTCAGTTTCCACATCTAAAATAAGGAAAATAATCACATCCACCTCACAGGGTTGTTGTGAGATTAAAGGGCTTAGCATAATAGTCGGTACATATTAAATGCTCAATAAATGCTCGATGACCATAATTAGTATTGAAAGGTTTTAGAGAGACTAATAATATTAATACCTGTTAATGACAACTACCATTAATTTAACATCTATATGTGCTAGAATGGTGCTAAGCCCTTCATGTACATCACTGTTTTCCTTCTAAACATGTGTCACTATCTGAAATTCCATCATGCGTTATGTGGTTACCACCTGTCTCTCCCATTTGTACCGAGGCTTCCTGAGGGCAAGACCTGTTTGTCTTGTTTGCAGCTGTCTCCCCAGTGCCTAAAATGGAGACTGACCCATGAAGTAGGGGCTCAATACACCATTATTGGATGAGTAAATGATGATCTCTTGTACACTAATCCAGAGAAACAACTATTATTGCCTTGATTTTACAAATGAGGAAACTGAAGTGTAGAGAAATCATTCAAGCTATACAATGTGAACCAAAGATGCAAGATGGGAAAGGCTGGAGGAAATGAGACCAGGGAGGAGGCTACTGCAGACATGTAGGGAAGAAAACCGGGATGGAGAGAAATTACTATATCAGAGAAAATATTAAGAAGGTGGGTGATTAGGTGGGTGAGTGTGTGGGTGATGGATGGATGGATGGGCATGTGGATGGACAGGCAGGCGGGTGGATAGGTGGATGGGTAGATGGATAGATGAGTAGGTATGTGGGTGAATGGACAGGTGAGTGAACTGATGGATGGGTGAGTGGATACATGGACGGGCTGGTTATGAATGGTTCCTAATACACTTGCATGGAGCATTTTACACACAGAATAAACATTTTTATTAACAGTTAACCAGAATGAATATTAAAATATTGTCCAGATAGGGGCGCCTGGGTGGCTTAGTCGGTTAAGTGTCGGACTCTTGATTTCGGCTCAGGTCATGATCTCAGGGTTGTGAGATCGAGCCCTGTGTCTGCCTCTGCAATGGGCATGGGGATTCTCTCTCTCCCTCTCCCTCTGCCCTTCCCCCACCCTCTCTCCCTCTCTGAAAAAATTAAAAATTAAAACTAAGTAAGTAAATAAATAAACTATTGTCCAGGTAATGAAGGTGTCTGTATCATGAGATTCAGGAAACATAAAAATCCTCTCCAATATGCTTTTATACCAATTTTGTCCAAGACTCATGTGCTCAATTATTCTTTCCTTTTTTTTTTTTTTAAGACTTTATTTATTTATTTGACAGAGAGAGACATAGCGAGAGCAGGAACACAAGCAGGGGGAGTGGGAGAGGAAGAAGCAGGCTTCCCGCTGAGCAGGGAGCCCGATGTGGGACTTGATCCCAGGACGCTGGGATCATGACCTGAGCCGAAGGCAGACGCTTAACGACTGAGCCACCCAGGCGCCCAATTATTCTTTCCTTTACCCCTTCAAGACAAATAAGGCATAAATCAGCCCTTAACCTGTCATTCCTTCAGCTGATTTCCAAATCCAGAGTGCTGAGCTTTTAAATTATTCTGTACCTAACTTGGTTAGCAGTACCTGGGTCTACATAGGATGATCTTATTGTCAAGGAAACAGAGTTGGTCTGACCTGCAAAAGCTCCTGCTGATGCGGTTGCTATTCCAGAGAGAGAGTTAAAGGCAACTCAGAATGGCTTTGAAAGATGATTCCTGTCCAGTTGAGTTCAAACAGACATTCAGTCATAAAAAATCCCAATTGGGTCACTCTTCCTTATTAAAGGCAACTGTGGACAGAAGAGTCCGGTCTGTTCTTTCTTTTTCTTCAGCCCCTCCTTTCCCTGTGTCTTGAAAATACACACACACAGACTCACACACACATGACCATGTTCAGGGCCAGAGTAGGTGAAATATAGTAATATAATTTAAAAGAAAGCCTCACCCAAATCAGTACCTTCCCAGTCTTTCCTTGAAATTCTCCCATGAGCAACATATTCTTTTGTGATAAATATTACCCACTTGAGACCTGATGACCTCTTTTTAAATAATGGAAGAGTCAATATGTCCCTACAGAAACTTCCTTTAGCCTGTTAATTATTTAAGTCACCCAGTGTTTTCATTTGCTAGGGTTACCATCACAAAGTACCACAGACTGGGTGGCTTAAACAACAGAAATTTATTTTTTCACAGTTCTGGAGGCTAAAAGTTCAAAATCAAGGTCTTCCCTTTATACCTGTCTGTGTCCTAATCTCTTCTTATAAATAAACACACCAGTCACATTGGATTAGGGCCCACCCCAATGACCTCAATTACCTCCCGAAAGACCCTATCTCCAAACACAGTCACAATCTGAGGATCGGGGAGTTACAACTTCAACCTATGAATTCAGGAAAGCGGGGGGTATACAATTCAGCCCATAACACCCAGAGACATAAAGCAGTCCAGAGATGTAAAGCAGTCCAGGGACGCATCTTGTCTGACATTCACATCTCAGTGCAGGGTGGTGGTAGAAGAGAAGGCTGTTCTTCAGCGGGATTGGTGTTGGTTGACTCTGTTGCTTGACATCCCAAGAAGAAAACGGAACGTCATGCTGTGACTGGCAATACTGGGTCACTCTGCAATGGTCTCATGTTGGGCCATATCCTGGACATGGCTATTTTCCCTCTTATAAGACAGCATCACTCCATCATGCCAATCTGGCTGATCGTGCTGCCCTTGGATTCCTTCTTTAATTACTCACCTAATCTCAGACCAGTGTTTTCTAGGGACAGTAAGGTATGTAGGTCAAGAGGAAATTTTTTTTATCATGGAAAAATATATATAACATAAAATTTACCATTATAACCATTTTCAGGTGTACAGCTAGGTGGCATTAAGTGCACTCACAATGTTGTGTAACCAATTTCACTGTCTTACTTCATTGATGCTGTATCTATAACAAGATATTATAGATAAGGTGACTTATAGACAACATAATTTATTTTGCACAGTTCTAAGGCTGGGGAGTCTAAGATCAAGGCAGCAGCATAATTATGTTCTGGTAAGAGAACCTCTTCCGGGTTTCAGCCTCATTGTGGTATCCTCACATGGTGGGAGGGGGCTGGCATGCTCTCTGGGACCTCTTTTCTAAGGGTTTTAATCCCATTCATGAGGGCTCAACCCTCATGACCCAGTTACCTCCCAAAGGCCCCACTTCCTCATACCATCACACTGGGCATTAGGATTTCAACATATGGATCTGGGGGGGATGGGTGGACACAAGTATACCATCCATCTCTAAAATGAGTAATTTATTAGCCCAAACAGAAACTCTGTACTCATTAAGAATTAACTCTCCATGCTCCCTCCTCCCAGGCCCTGGTAACCTCTATTCTACTCTCTGTCTCTATGAATTTGCCTCTTCTACCTCACATAAGTGGAACATATAATATACACCCTTTTGTGTCTGGCTTATTTCACTTAACATGATGTTTTCAAGGTTCATCCATGTTGTACCATGTACCAAAATTTCATTCCTTTTCATGATCAAATAATATTCCATTACATAGAAGTACCACATTGGTTTGTCCATTCATCTGTTGATGGACACTTGGGTCGTTTCCACCTTTGGGCCGTTGTGAATCATGCTGCTATGAATGTCGGTATACAAGTATCTGTGTGAGTCCCTGCTTTCAATACCAGAAGAAATTTCAAGAGCTCCATGTTGAGTCTGGGTCATCAGCCTCTACTCTCCTTTGCTTTTTTTGTTTTTTTAAGATTTTATTTATTTATTGGACAGAGAGAGATACAGCGAGAGAGGGAACACAAGCAGGGGGAGTGGGAGAGGGAGAAACAGGCTTCCCGCTGAGCAGGGAGCCCGATCCCAGGACCCCGGGATTGTGACCTGACCCGAAGGCAGATGCTTAATGACTGAGCCACCCAGGCACCCCATCTACTCTCCTTTTCTTCAACTTGATTTTATTTCATGATTCCCATAGTTCTCTGTGCCACTGAATTTTGGTCAAGATCCCCACAAGTCCCTCCCACCAGGTCTCCCTAACTATTAATTTGGGAGATTAGAGATTGGTGTATTGATCCTGTCCTCCTAGGAAGCCCCAGACAACTGATGCAAATTGATCCATCTCTTCCCCTCTAGTGGCTTTGCATACCAGGCAAATGGAGAGGCCACCTCAACTGAGTCATAAGAGTTTTTCTAATCCCAGGACAATGGCCAGCTAGCACTCTACATTTGCCCAACATGGAACAAAGAAGATTAGCTTCTCTCAGTTAAAAACAAAACCATAATCCTGCACAAGTAAGCCACCAAACAAGTACTTATTGAACGGCTATAGAACAGGATACTAAAATAATTTCCTCTCTTGGAGTTGGACCAACACCCTGACATCCTAAATTAAGGTACCATCCTACCTGTACAGGACATGCCAAGGGACTATTAAACTGGATTGGCAGGCATTCACCCATCCCACATCTCTGGGCTACAAGTATGAGGTTGGGGTTTGGAGGAGCTGGAGTGGGGATCTGGTGATGGGTATTTGTTGGAGGGCTGTACTTCTCCCCCGCACCCCACCACTTCACAACAGGGGCAGAGGAGTATGTCCTCTCATCTCAAGCCAAACACAGGAGGCCTTAGAGAACTTGATATGTGCCCCCTGGAGTCTGATGAACTCAGGGCATGGTGTGGGGTCCTCAACAAAAGTCCAACAGGACAAGAGGCTGTGTCTGGAGTTTTCCCTGTTGGAAGCAGAATAAAGCTTCCCCTCCACTGGCAGGGGAAGTCAAAGGAATGAGCTTCCCGAACATTAATATAGTTCCCACAGAAGGAAGCTGGCTGGCATCATCCTAAAGTGTATCCTGCCCAAGAGAACCACTTGGAGATATGCAGGGACCAATGCACAGCTAGAGGGTTGGAAGCAGAGTCTATAGTCAGAGACCCAAGGAGCAGGCTCTCCTGGGAACCCACAAAAGCTCATGGGAGAGTCAGCTTTGACTTCCACTCTGCCCAAAGGATAGCAATCTCAAATTGCAACAGCATCAGCTGCATGACAGCTTCTTCACTGCTGTCCCATCCCCCACCCGATCTCTCCTTCTACCCACTCTCCTCCAACCTGGGGGTGGGGGGAGTAGAAACCACAGACTGCCACAAAGAAAACAGACTGCAGAACAACTGAGTACAGCCCATGCACCCTCCCCCAGCTCTGCTCCTTCAAAGGGAGAAGGAGGAGATTTAAGTTAGAAAAGAGACAAGGCTTTGGAATTACTATAAGGAGCCTGCCCTCATAACTGAATGGTTCCCCAAAGCCATGGGACCTGCCAGAGATTTCTTCCAAGGTCAGAAAGAACAAGTCCACAGGCAGGGTACTTCTTTCCTCTATATACACCCTACCACATCAAACTCAACCAAGGAACTCATAATACCCACCATATGCACTTTCCAAGGCACTAGGGATTCAGAACTAAAAAGACACAAAGTCTTGCCTCAGAAAAATCTTTATATACTCCTTAATTTATTACTGTAGGATTGTTTCTTTCAGACAGGGGCTCTGTGTAAAGAAGGGATCAGGTGCTTCTTGGAAGAAGAAAGACTGCGTATATAAAGGATAACTCAGATTCTAGGAAGGTGACCAAGACAGTGACATGGTTTTAGAAGTGCCCCAAGTTTCCCCATCAAAACAGAGAGACTAGCTGGGAGAGGTAGTGGATGCTAATGGTGCCCTCCAGAATCCCTTTACTGGGCTCAGGTACCCATCTCCCATGCTAACAGCTCACAGCTTTCCCCTTCTCTGAAGAATTGCTCTCAAGCCAATGGAAGCCCTTTGTCCCAGAAGTTACACCTCTTAGAGGCAACCCACAGCCAATGATTGGCTGACCAATGGGGTAGAAAGGTGCTACCTTACTTAAGGTAGCACAACTCTATTGTATGAGTCATACCCCAGAACATCCCATGGGATCAATCTGATGCTCTTCTTCAGATGAGATCCCATCTTTGCTTACTCCTTTCTCTGCTATCTCCTGCTTCTCTCCTTCCTTTTCTTCTGAGAGCACTTCCCCCAATTAATCAATCACATGTACCAGAGTCCCTATCTCAAGCTCTGCCTCTAGGGATGATCCAAAACATAGAGCAAAGCAAGCAAGATCTACAACAAAACTAGGGGACAGATATCCCCACAAATCTCAAAATATGAGTGGGTGGGGACAAACCATCAGTAGCATCAGTATTGAACCCACATGGTGTCAGCATCTTTGCAAGATGAAACAGAGGGAAGGAAAAGAAACCTTCTAAGACCCCCAAACCAAAACCAACTGATATTCACAGGGAAGCAAGGCAGGCTGACCTGAGAACATCAGCTGGAACTGGGAAAGAGTCTGCAGGTTCTAACTCAAGTGAGTGCAGGGGATCAACGTGAGATGAAGAAGGTCTAGATAGTGGTCTCAAAGCAAACTAACACTCTCTTCCAGGGCAAAGCCCTGAAATGAGGAGAAATTGTTTAAAGTATAATCCAAACAGGGCAGGGACAACAGGGGCAAAGGAAAAAGAATGCCCAGATGTAAGCAGAAATGGAGGGTAGCTCAAAGTATGGGGCCATACCTTTAACACATAGTGAGAACAACTAAAGATGGGAGCTCTAGAAACAGGAAGCTGGAAAAGCTATCCTAGCTTGATTTTTCCAAATAGAAATAGTGAAAAGCTCAATTCACTTAAAAAGTGAGTGACAAAAAAGTATCGCTGTCAAATACCAGTCAAAATTATAAGATGGAACTGGAGGGTATTATGTTGAGCGAAATAAGTCAAACAGAGAAAGACATGTATCATATGACCTCACTGATATGAGGAATTCTTAATCACAGGAAACAAACTGAGGGTTGCTGGAGTGGGGGGTGGGGTGGGAGGGATGGGGTGGCCGGGTGATAGACACTGGGGAGGGTATGTGCTCTGGTAAGCGCTGTGAATTGTGCAAGACTGTTGAATCTCAGATCTGTACCTCTGAAACAAATAATGCAATATATGTTAAGAAAAAAAAAAAAGAAGAAGATAGCAGGAGGGGAAGAATGAAGGGGGGGAAATCGGAGGGGTAGACGAACCATGAGAGACGATGGACTCTGAAAAACAAACTGAGGGTTCTAGAGGGGAGGGGGGTGGGAGGATGGGTTAGCCTGGTGATGCGTATTGAGGAGGGCACATTCTGCATGGAGCACTGAGTGTTAGGCACAAACAATGAATCATGGAACACTACATCTAAAACTAATGATGTAATGTATAGGGATTAACATAAGAATTTAAAAAAATTTTTTTTAAATTATAAGAAAACAGAGAATTTACAGACAAAGAAAACATGCCAGAAATATATGCCCACCAAATGGAAGGGAAAAAAAAAAGAACACTATAACCCGATATGGCAAAATGGACTAAAAGAAATTAAGAAAGTGACAGCTATAGAATATTCATACAAGTCCTTTAGAAAGAAATGCAAAGCAACGAAACAGAAAAAAACAGAATCATAATTCAAGAAAATCAACTTAAAATGCCCAACACTGAAACAGATCCAAGAAAATTACTGGACTTAAAAGGGAAAAGGAAAAAAAAAAAAAAAAAAGATTATACTCTGGGCACCAAGCCAAAAAGATCAAGTCACTTATAGGATAAATAAAATCAGATCGTCATTCAGCTTTTTAACAGCAGCACTTTATGCTAGAAGAAACAAAGAATCATATTTAAGATCTTCAAGGAAAGAAAATGTGGGCCAAGAATTTCTATCCTAAACTGACCTTCCAACAAAATTAAATTTAAATGCAATTCCTAAAAATCCAAAGCAAAATAAAATAAATGGATCTAAATATGTAGTCACTTAGTATTATAACCACACAGAGAAGAATTTTTTCAAGTAACTTTAAAATATAAAATCTGACTAAGATGCCCCTCATGGAGGGCAAGAATAAAAAAAAAAAAGAATGCAAAACACAACATATCCACAAGAACCGAAGACAAAATGTTCGACCAAAATGTGTACAAGAGTGTTCATAGCAGCACTACTCATAAAAGCCAAATATGGAAACAACCCAAGTGTCCATCAGTGGATGAGCAGATAAGTAAATGTGGTCTATCCATGCAATGGAATATTACTCAGCCATAAAAATGAGTCCAGTATTGGTACATGTTAAAACATAAATGAGCTTGAAAATAAGCTAAGGGTACTACTGGGTATTTACCCCAAAGATACAAATGTAGGGATCCGAAAGGGTACGTGCACCCCGATGTTTATAGCAGCAATGTCCACAATAGCCAAACTGTGGAAAGAGCCAAGATGTCCATCGACAGATGAATGGATAAAGAAGATGTGGTATATATATACAATGGAATATTATGCAGCCATCAAAAGGAATGAGATCTTGCCATTTACAACGATGTGGATGGAACTGGAGGGTATTATGCTGAGCGAAATAAGTCAAACAGAGAAAGACATGTATCATATGATCTCACTGATATGAGGAATTCTTAATCACAGGAAACAAACTGAGGGTTGCTGGAGTGGGGGGTGGGGTGGGAGGGATGGGGTGACTGGGTGATAGACACTGGGGAGGGTATGTGCTCTGGTAAGCGCTGTGAATTGTGCAAGACTGTTGAATCTCAGATCTGTACCTCTGAAACAAATAATGCAATATATGTTAAGAAAAAAAAAAAAAAAGAAGAAGGTAGCAGGAAGGGAAGAATGAAGGGGGGGAAATCGTAGGGGTAGACGAACCATGAGAGACGATGGACTCTGAAAAACAAACTGAGGGTTCTAGAGGGGAGGGGGGTGGGAGGATGGGTTAGCCTGGTGATGGGTATTGAGGAGGGCACATTCTGCATGGAGCACTGGGTGTTAGGCACAAACAATGAATCATGGAACACTACATCTAAAACTAATGATGTAATGTATGGGGATTAACATAAGAATAAAAAAAAAAAGAAAAGAAGCTAAGGGTAAGAAGCTAGGCACAAAAGGCCACATAATGCATGATTGTTTTTATAGGAAATGTCCAGAACAGGCAACTCCATAGAGACAGGAAATAGATTAGTGATTGACCGGCCGGGGGGGGTGGGGGGGTGGTCAGGGCAGGGATGGGCAGAAAGAATAAGAAGTCTCTGCTGAATGGTACAAGATTTCTTATGGGATGATGAAAGTGCTTTGCATTTAAATAGTGGTGATAGTTGCACAACATTGTGAGTATACTTAAATCCACTGAATCACACATTTTAAAGTGGGTAAAAAAGAAATGCAAGAAAATAAAATGCTAAAAAGGTGATTTTTATGCTATGTGTTTCACCTCAATTAAGAAAAATCCTAAACTATTTGTATTAATCAAATTGATGGTGTAAATGATGATATTGCTATTTCCAGACTGGCATGTGTGTATTGAAAGGTTCTGAGACCAAAAAAAAAAAAAAAAAAAATTATAGTGGTGTCTTTGGGAGCCAAGATTCTCAGCACTGGGGGAAGGAAATACAGAGTTAAGAGTGTTGAGGTTAACTAAAAACCCTATTTCTTACAAGATTAAACATGCTCTTACCATATGATCCAGCAATCACAGTCCTTGGTATTTACCCAGAAGAGCTGAAAACTTATGTCCACACAAAAACTGTTAAGGGGATTTTTACAGAAGCTTTACTTGTAATTGCCAAAACCTGGACACAACCAAGATGTCCTTCAGTAGGTGAATGGTCCATCCATACAAAGGAATACTATTTAGCACTAAAGCGAAATTAGCTATCAAGCCATGAAAAGACATGGAGGACTTTAAACGCATATTGCTAAGTAAAAGAAGCCAATCTGAAAAGGCTACATACTGTGTAATTCCAACTACATGACATTCTGGAAAAGGCAAAACTATGCAAGAAGAGGCAATAAAAAGATCAGTGGGGGGCGCCTGGGTGGGTCAGTCATTAAGCATCTGCCTTCGGCTCAGGTCGTGGTCCCAGGGTCCTGGGATTGAGCCCCACATTGGGCTCCCTGCTCCATGGGAAGTCTGCTTCTCCCTCTCCCACTCCCCCTGCTTGTGTTCCCTCTCTTGCTGTGTCTCTCTCTGTCAAATAAATAAAATCTTTAAAAAAATTTTTAAAGATTTTATTTATTTATTTGAGAGAGGGAGAGAGAGAGAGAAACAGCATGAGAGGGGAGAGGGTCAGAGGGAGAAGCATGCTCCCCACTGAGCTGCGAGCCCGACGTGGGACTCGATCCCAGAACTCCGGGATCATGACCTGAGCCGAAGGCAGTCGCTTAACCAACTGAGCCACCCAGGCACCCTAAAAATTTTTTTAAATAAAAAGATCAGTGGTAGCCAGAGATCTCGTGGGGCATGTGGGGAGAAATGAATGTAAGTGGAGCACAGAGGATTCTTTAGGGCAGAGAAAATACTCTATATATTATAATGACAGATATATGTCCTTATACATGTGTCTAAGCCATAGAATGTACAACATCAAAAATGTACCCTAAGGTAAAGTATTGACTTTGGGTAATTATGATATGTCAATGTAAATTCATCTTTGGTTAAAAAAAAATTCTACCATTCTGGTAAGTGATGTTGATAATGGGAGGTAGGGGGGCTGGGTAAATGAGAAATCTCTATATGTCTCTCTCAATTTTGTTGTAAACCTAAAACTACTCTAATAAAATAAAGTCTTAAAAATAAACCCTATGGGGCACTTGGGTGGCTCAGCCGATAAAGCATTTAACTTTGGCTCAGGTCATGATCTCAGGGTCCTGGAAGTGAGCCCTGCATCGGGCTCCCTGCTGAGCAGGGAGTCTGCTTGTCCCTCGGTCCCTCTCCCTGTTCATACTCCCTCCCTCCCTCTCTCTCTCAAAGAAAATCTTTAAAATAAATAAATAAATAAATAAACCCTATAGCCATGATTTGAATAGGAAGCATCAATATGAATTTATCATGTGTTTTGTGTTAAGTATATACTTACTGTCTACTGAAAATTCCTAGAAACAATCACTCAGTGTCCTGGTACCATGTTTGGCCAAGACTGGCACTCGGGAAATATTTGTGGAAGGGAGAGTGGGAAGGAAGAAAAAGAAACGAACAGGGGCGCCTGGGTGGCTCAGTTGGTTGAGCGACTGCCTTCAGCTCAGGTCATGATCCTGGAGTCCCGGGATCGAGTCCCGCATCAGGCTCCCTGCTCAGTGGGGAGTCTGCTTCTGCCTCTGATCCTCCCCCTCTCATGCTCTCTGTCTCCCATTCTCTCTCTCAGATAAATAAATAAAAAATCTTTAAAAAAAAAAAAAAGAAAGAAACGAACAAACCTGGGTGTATGCTTGATGTGGGTGCACATGGAAAAAGGCCTGCAAGAATATGTTAAAATCACTAACAACAAATACCTTTAGGGAGTGGAAGGGGGAGTGGTATCACTCTTTACTTCAATACGCAATTTTAACTATAGACTATTTTAAAGAATATATAAGAACTTTAAAATAAAAAGCCCTCAAGCAAATTGGTGATATGTATTACTTATTTTAAAACTGCTTGAGACAAATTAATAGAGCTGTTTGTGCATATGGATGTTTGTCTCAATATTATTTATAATATGGGAAATTTTCAAACTACCAATATCCAGTAACAGGGCACTGGTTAAATTAATTATGTATATAAATATATTGGAAAACTATGCAGTCATTAAGACTCGTATTTTCCAAAACCATTTAATGAACAGGAAAATGCCTATGTCATTGTTAAATGGAAAAAAAAATTCTAAAGTACTTCATCTAAGATCCAAATTTTTGTTTAAAATATTTGTGTTGGGGGGGCACCTGGGTGGTTCAGTCGGTTAAGCCTCCAACTCTTGGTTTCAGCTCAGGTCATGATCTCAGGGTTGTGAGCTCGAGCCCCTCACTGGGCTCCGCACTCAGCGGGGACTCTGCCTGAGGATTCTCTCTCCCTTCCCCTCTCCTCCCTACCCTCACATGCATGCTCTCACTCTCTCAAATAAAGTCTTTAAATAAAAAATATTGGTGTGTGTATGCATGTGCACTATATGCAACCAGTATATTCATATGCATGGAAAAAGGTCAGAAAAAATGCTACAGAGGTTACCTCTGAGTTACAAGATTATGGGTAATATTTATTTTTATTCTTCAGTTACCTCATAATTATTGTGTACCCACCAAGTATTTTATTTCCCCTTTTATGAACATGTTTTACTTTTGTAATTAGGAAAGAGCAATAAACGTTCATTTTAAAAAGAGTAAAAAAGGATCTCTAGAAATGAAATGGAATACCAGCCTCCTCCCACTCCTCTAAATCTGAACTGTTGTTTGCACTTAACCTGAGCCCATGCACATGGGATCTGACCACTACAGGGGCCTTAAAAGAAACAGTGAGTGAGTAGGGAGCTAAGCTTTGCTTCTGCCTAGGACCAGAACTACCATTATCCCATGTGACCACTCACCATCATCACATGTGGCCATCCTCCAAATGTACAAAATCCACTCACTTCTCCCCTTTCCTACACAAATCTTCGAATTTTCCACACTAATGCTCAAGGTCATGTGTCTAGGTAGGATCAAAGTGTCAGACCTCTGTAGTTTTTGCCAACTTGCATCCATTCACTCTTCTCCTGATGAAGTATCCTGAATTATCTCTGAGGAACACCACCTTTCCTGTTTCACCCAATGTGCTAGAGGTGGGGCTGTATCCCCAGCCCAGGGTCAGAACATAGGACCCAGGTCCAATCGAATCAGCACATTAAACATTAAATCCTGGGGCACCTGGTTGGCTCAGTCAGTCAAGCATCTGACTTCGGCTCAGGCACGATATCGGGGTCCTGGGATCAAGCCCTGTGTCAGGCTCCATGTTCAGCAGGGAGTCTGCTTGTTTCTCTTCCTCTCCCTCTGCCCCTCCCCTAGCTCATGCTCTCTCTCGCTCTCTCTCTCAAATAAATAAAATCTTAAAATATAAATGAAAATAAACACTAAATCCTCTGATTAAAAAGACTGGTTCAGAGATAATCATGTGAGCCAACGAGAGCCCATGAGGTGAAATGAGACTTCTGCTGGAAAACTGGTACAAAGACTGTCTTACTTCTCCTGTTGTGTGTAGATAGGGAAGGATGTATTCCTGGGAATGTCCAGCAGTTACAGTAAAACCATAAAGGGAAAACTTGCCTATGAATGGGATCAACTCAAAGAAAGCAGAACACAGAGATGGAGAAACAGAAGAAATGCACCCTGATGATATCATTTAGGCTCCTGGATCCAGACTTGCCCTGACCTACCTCTGGACTTTTCAGTTACTTGAGGTGATAAAATCCCTTCTTTGCTTAAGCCAGTTTGAGTTGAGTTTCTTCTCTGACTTCCAGTCAGACACTACCAGTTGATACACCTGCCTTCTGCTAACTGGATGAGCAAAGGACATCTTGCTATCACCTGCATCAAGAGATGACTTAAACAGAAACCTAGAATCAGAAGACCTGCATTTGCTGGTGCAGCCACTCTGGAAAACAGTATGGAGGTTCCTCAAAAAGTTGAAAATAGAGCTACCATATGATCCAGCAATTGCACTACTGGGTATTTACCCCAAAGATACAAATGTAGGGATCTGAAGGGGTACATGCACCCCGATGCTTATAGCAGCAATGTCCACAATAGCCAAACTGTGGAAAGACCCAAGATGTCCATCGACAGATGAATGGATAAAGAAGATGTGGTATATATATATACAATGGAATATTATGCAGCCATCAAAGGGAATGAAATCTTGCCATTTGCAATGATATGGATGGAACTGGAGGGTATTATGCTGAGCAAAATAAGTCAATCAGAGAAAGACATGTATCATATGACCTCACTGATCTGAGGAATTCTTTATCTCAGGAAACAAACTGAGGGTTGCTGGAGTAGTGGGGGGTGGGAGGGATGGGGTGACTGGGTGATAGACATTGGGGAGGGTATGTGCTACGGTGAGCGCTGTGAATTGTGTAAGACTGTTGAATCACAGACTGTACCTCTGAAGCAAATAATACATTATATATTAAAAAAAAGAAGAAGAAGAAGAAGATAGCAGGAGGGGAAGAATGAAGGGGGGGAAATCGGAGGGGGAGACAAACCATGAGAGACTATGGACTCTGAAAAACAAACTGAGGGTTCTAGAGGGGAGGGGGTTGGGGGATGGGTTAGCCTCGTGATTGGTATTAAGGAGGGCATGTTCTGCATGGAGCACTGGGTGTTATACGCAAACAATGAATCATGGAACCTACTTCAAAAACTAATGATGTAATGTATGGTGATTAACATAACATAAAAAAAAAAAAAGACCTGCATTTGAGTCCTTCCTCCTCCACTTCCTAGTTACATGACCTTGAGCCAGTCACTTACTCTTTCTGAACTCCAGTTCCCTCACCTGTGAAAGAAGGATATGAACACCTATCTCAGCCTTGTGGTGAGAATCAAATGTTAAAAATTTTGACTTTTAAGAACAATGGGAAGCCCTAAACAGGCATTAATAAGGAGAGTAATTTGTTTTGAAAAAAAAAAAAAATCACTTTGGCTGCTGTGTAGAGAACGGGTCAGAGGAGGACAAGAGTGAAAGCAGAGAGATCTGTTAGAAGGGGCTTTAGAAGTCCAGGAAGATGATGGTGGCTTGAACTGGGACAAGGTTTACCCAATGTCAACTACCAAACACCAATGGCAACATGGCAATCGCCAAAGTTGCCAAAATCCCCATATACTATCTCTTTTTGCCATGTTATTTTCACATAAATGAATTCTGTCCATAAATAAATTCTGCCTAACCCTTAAGCAATAATATTCATGAAATGATAAGGTTCATTCGCAAGATACATAGATATATAATGTAATACATATCATATATTAATATATTACATATCATATGTTATATGTATTTCTAAGCCACATTAAAATAAGTATATAACTATTAATTTTTTAAGTGTTTATATACAAGTCCCTGAAGCTCAACCTGAATACTACCAGTAGGAGACAATAAACCATCCCAAAGATTGTGGGACGTACAGGGGATAGAAAGTATTTCTTTTTGTTATGCAGAGAGAAAGTGCTACTTGGCATCAAGTAAGGTACTTTAAGAAGGTTAGTAGGGAAATTCTTACCTGTAGATGGACCTTACTCAAAGGGAGAACCCAATTTAAAAAAAAATAAAAATAAAAACTCAGCTGAACAGAGAAATGAGAGGGTGGTTATTTGAATGACATTCTTCCCTTTTACAAAATGGTTCACCACGCAGACCCTTTAAACTGAGAGCTCCCCCACTGAATAAGTGCCTAGTACCATCATTAACTACTGGACAGAGAACCTGGGGGCAGCTAGGGGAGGAAGGAGGAGGTGGAGAGGAATTTTAAAGCCAAGCCCCGGCCCATTTAAGACCAATTTGAAACGAAGATTTCAGAAAGTCTGAAAGTATAATTTAAGTGAATGCGCTAAGTAGGCTTCTGTGAATAACTCTTCCACTTAGACAATGTTCCTCAAGAACACCCTACTCTGCAGCCATTAAAAAGTGTGTTTTAGGAGAATATTTAATGACATTGGAAACATCTCAAAAGCAGGTGGCAAATCAGCATGTACAGCATGATTCCAATTTCAGATTTAAAAAAGAAATTCTATACATGGGTGAAAAAAAAAAAGACTAGGAGTCTACATTAAAATGTTAACAGTGGTTATATTTAGATGGTGGGTTAGATGGATGATACGTATTTTCTTCTTTGTTCTTGCCTGTATTTACCCAAGTTTCTGATAATTTTGTAAGCAGGGAAGCTCCACTGAGGGTCTACTGTAAATTGTACCAATTACTTATTGACCAAAAACATAAAATAGGAAATCTCTTTCTAGAAGGGCCAAATCTCTTATCTCATATATGATGATAAAATGATAGCTAACATTTGTAACCACTTATTATGTGTCAGGCGCTGTGCTCAGCACCTTATATAATCATGTCTTTGACAATGACTCTTCACAACCACCTATGAGATGGGTATTTTTATGCACGCCCCCTACCCCAATTTTCCAAATGAAGAAACTGGGGCTCAGAGCAATGACATAATCTGTTCAAGGTCACTAACTGGCAGGTGGCAGAGAATCCAGGTCTCCTGATTTCTAATTCAGGGCTCTTTCTCCTCCATAGCATTTGGTTTCTACAGATGCCCTAGTTTATGGGCTGAAAATATCTCATAATTACCCCATAAATAAGCCATCAAACTTATTTATTCCTTGCATTTAACTTATTATTTAGCATTTAAAGGACACATTACATTGAGCAAGAACCATCAATCTTTCACATAATGCTCTGGTTAATAACTTGGTAATTATAATCCACAGTCACAAACCTGAACACGCTTGTCGTTTCCATGGTGCCAGATTCCTTTTTAAAGAAGAGAACTCGTCAATTATCTCTGACCTGCTCGCTCTATGAATTTATACCCTTCCAAAGCACCAGTACTTACCCTGGTGGTCAGAGTGTTTAAGAGTAAATACAGAGCTCCTAAACCTAAGGATTTGAAAGCCGTGTATCTATAATCCCCTTTAATATGGTATCAAGGTATCATTTAGCCATTCTTTGATGCTAACAGAACTCCTACTTATAAAGCATTCCTGAACTAACTGCTTTGCTTACAGGAGGAATATCAGAATGCACTGTTTACCAATCTTATCAGAGCCAACACCTCCTTGTATCAGTCAGTTTCTGCTGTGTAATGTGCAACTTCAAAATCTCAATGGGTTACAAGGAAAGAAATACTTATTATTTAACTTATGAGTCTGTGGTCAGCTGTGGTTCTGCTGAGCTCATCTGGGATTCCATGAGCCTGGCTCCAGTTTTCAGGTTGGGTTCAGATCTGTTCTAAGGGTCTCCCCATTCTCTACAGAGCAGTGGCCATCTGAAGCATGATTTTCTCATAGCAAAAGGCAGAACAAAAGAACTAGTGACAACACAGGATGTCTTTGAGGACCAGACTCAAGACTGGCACATTTGCATATCTGTCCACATTTCATTGGCCAAAGCAAGTCTCATGGCTAAGCCCTAAACTAATGAGGCACAGAAATATTCTCCATCCACTCTAGTGGGAGGTACTGCAAAGTCACATGGCAAAAGGTACTGATGTGTAATGCCATTTAGAAAGAGAATGAAGAATTGGGAGCAATGATCCATTCTACCCACCCTTTTGTAACAAATATATTGTAATGTGCCCTTTACTATCCTGAAATGAAATTCAGAGATAATACAACCTATGTATGTATAATTTTCAAAAATCAATTTCATATGTGAATTCTAGAAGACACAGTAAGGTAGTCTGATGTTGGCACATAAACCAAGAACCACTGTATGCGTAATAGCTACAAATGCAAGCTGAGTCAGAGGTGTGGTGTGGGCCCCTCAAATAACTTGAACAGCATTACCATTGTTGATATGATTTTTCTGAAATGGTATATAACTATGAATAAAGTTTTCAGCAAAATAAACTACAACCATCCCTTGATGCACACTGGAAATTGCATTCCTAGAAAAATCAGAGTATGCTAAAACTATGGAAAATAGGGGTGCCTGGCTGGCTCAGTCAGTGGAGCATGTGACTCTTCATCTCAGGGTCGTGAGTTTGAGCCCTATGTGTGACACAGAGTTTACCTAAAATTTTAAAAAATGCAAAATATACTCTATGTTTATATGTAAAACAGGCTCAGATGAGAATATATGAGTTCTTCACCTACATGAAGGTCTGGCAGGACAAAGGACAGGTCCTCCACATTGGTGAACGTCTAGCTCACCTGGTCGCCTAAAGCAAATCATGCCCTCATGATTTTGTAACTCCCCATCAGTGTAACTACTAAAATTGTGCCCACAAACTTCTGGAGAGAGTCCTAGGGGGAAGTATTGCCCCTGTGAGAGCCACTGGTAGTGTGTTAGAGTGAAATCTTTGATGTTCTACAGCCTGACTGAATCCAACCTCTGCTTCCTACTTATTAGCTGTGTGACTTTGGACAAGTTACTGAACTGCTCTGGGCCAGATCTATTCATAATGTTGCTTTGAGGATTAAATGAGAACGTGCAAATGGCAAAGCATTGAGCACAGTGCTTACACATACTAAGTGCTCAATAAAAGCCAGAGCCTAATGTTACACTATTCATTTAACTTATTCCTATTGCACAGATGAAGAGTTTGAGGCTTAAATGAGATGCCTTTTTTCTTCCTCTCCCTGCTGTCTTCTTTTCTGAAGATGGGCACTAATTGATGCTCTGCTGAGGGTCGGTTTCAGAAGAAAGGAAGACTGGAAAGACTATGGGATTGACAGGTAAGTCCATGAGTGGAGGGGATCTGGCTTCACATTCCAAGCTGAAATATGTAGCAGCTTTACTCTGAAGAAAGCACTGTTTTTTGTGTCCCCACTGGCATCACCATTTGGCATGCTCAAGGGTGGTGGCAGTGCAGATCCACCCAACAGTGGTCCAGAGGAGGATATGGCCTTCTTCAGTGGTGATGCCGGCAGAGGTTTTAGAGAGGCAATATGGAAGACAGACTCTGGATCTAGAGGTCAGAGCTCTGTCACTTACCATTCATGCATTCATGTGACTTTGGGTAAACTCCACCCCTCCTGTGCCTCAGTTTCATCATCTATAAAAGGAGGAATAGTAGTACATACCTTCCAGGGTTGTTGTGGAGACCAAACAAGTACGGAAAGTATTTAGAACCGTGTTGGCATATAAGAAGCTCTACGTAATTGTGCACCGCTGCACAACTGATGTCCACCCATAGGTTCAGTGCAGTCATATAGAGCCTGACCTGGTGGGTGATAAAAAGTGGCAAAAAGAACAAATGAATGGATGAACAATGCTTGGAAAGAACTATCAACTTCAGAAACATGTCATTTCCAGCTTCCAGTTGGGGCATCTGGAAAGCTGCAGTGGAGTATTTGTGCTTATCAGCATGTGCTCAACCGCCATACTGCATGGTCTTTCAAAACCACAAAATAAAACAAAACAAAACTGAGGTGTGTCAAGGTGTGCTCACAGCAGTTAACACTGCAACTGAACTAAAACCATCAGCATCAATCTTATACACACTTGCTCTAACAAGTAAGGCATTTTTTATCCATTCTTGCCAACATTTACAGAGCAGAATGAAAGAGGAGGCACTGATGAGAAAAAGAATGGAACAGCAGGAGAAAGGAAAGCAGATGGAAGCAGAGTACATACAGTGCCTACCTAGTACAGTGCCTGATGCACAGTAGGCCCTCAATCGTTATTTGTTGAATGGGTGGATGGATGGATGAGTAGATGGATGGATAGATGGATGGGTGGGTAGGTGGATGGATGGATAGATGGAAGGATGGATGAATGGATAGATGTGTGGATAGATGGGTGGATGAATGGATGAGTAAATGTCTAATTTTTTCTGCCCCAACTTCAAACTTCAAATCAAGACAGAAGATTTCCAGAAATAAAGTGATCATCTCTGTTCATTTTTTAAAGCCAACCTCTTCCCTAGGAGGAGATATGAAAATACCATGTTATCCCATGTTAGGCAAATCATAAATATCTCACATTCTGGTGAAAGCTCTGCCACTTACTAGCTATGTGACCTGGAATAATTCATTTTGATTCTCTGAGCCTTATTTTTCTCAGAGGTGGTCTCTAAGAATCCACACAGAGTAGACATCATATAATATCATGAATGATTTATGTGCATAAGTGTATACTCATATTTATAGTTTATACCCAGTGCCCAATTTGTTAGCTTTATTCATTCCAAACCTCTTATCACTATTATTACACAGCATGTTAATGTATATTGGTAACTCTTTACTTCCACATAATACTTAAGAGTTTGTAAAAACACTATAATACCATGGCTACATTCATTTAACACTACATACTTTCTCATAGGTCCTCACAACTCAGTGAGTAAATATTCCTAATCCTGTATCAGTCATATATTCTCCCAATAATGCTGCATAACAAACAACCACATAACCTCCAGGGCATATAGTAATAAACATTTATATGGGGTTCAGCTAACCTGGGCTGGGCTCATCTGATTTTGCTGCCTTGCTCACATGTCTGTGGTTAATTGCCCATTATCTAAGTGCTCTGCTGATCTTGGCTGGACTCAGTCTCATGTCTGGGATTTGGCTGGCTGTTGGCTCATCTAAGATGGCCTCAGCTGAAATTCGTGGGATGACTTGGCTCCACAACACAGAAGGCTAACCTGGGAATTTTCCCATGGCGATCACAGAAAAACTAGAACGAAAGTAGAAATGCATACTTTTTCAGACCTCTGCTTGTATTACATCTGCGAACATCTCACTGGCCAAACTAAGGCATGTGGCTAGCACAGATTCAAAGGACAGGTAAATGGACTCTACCTCTTTTATGAGACGAACTGGTAAGGCTGTGGGTACAGGAGGGGTATTATGAGTTTAACTGTCTCCCCAAGATTCATATGTTGAAGTCCTAACCCCCAGTATCCCAGAATGTGACACTATCTGGAGATAGGGTCTTTATAGAGGTAATAAAGTTAAAACAAGGTCATTAGAGTGGGTCCTAATCCAGTCTGACTAGTGTCCTTATAAGAAGGGGAAATCTGGACACAGAAACCCAGAAGGAAGACAATGTGAAGACACAGGGTAAAAAACGGCCATCTACAAGCCAAGGAGAGAAGCATGAAACGGATTTCCCCCCTCAGCCTCCCCCTGCCAATCAGTCCTCAGAAAGAACCAACACTATTGACACCTTGATCTTGGACTTCTAGCCTCCAGAACTGTAAGACAATAAATTTCTGCTGTTTAAGCTGCCCAATGTATGGCACTTTGTTAAGGCAGCCCTAGGAACCTAACAGAAGGAGTAAAGAATTAAGGCATTAATGAAATCAGTCCTTAATATCCCTATTTTACAGGAGAGGAAACAGAGGCTCTCAGAGTTCAATTAATGTATCACCCAAGGGACATCAGAGTTGTGAGTAGAACCCAGGTCTTCCTTATCAGATTTCCTTATGCCTCTAAGACATTTCTGTTCACAATCTTCTGTCTTTTCCTAGGTGGCTTCCAACAGGGAGGTACTGGCATGTGCAGGACACTGTTCATGCCCAACTAGGCAATTCTGTGCATGTTGCTTCAAAGCTTCTGTTTTACAATCCTTAATGATCTAGTAATTGTGTTTATGGCTTTCCAATGAAGTGTGCAGAGCTCTGATAGCCATCACTGGTTTCTTGAGGGCCTTTATTTGATCTGAGACTGTGCAGAGCTTCTGATAGATTAAAAAAGGTGTGTGAGGCAAAGAGGAGAAAATTCAGGTCAAATATTTGACAGAATGGTTTTCAGCTAACCACTGCACGCACTTGAGCCATCAACTACATTTGCATCAAACATACTCAATTATTTGGGATAACTGAAGCCACTGGAATGATTTCTCGCACAGAATGAAATGAATGGAAAAGAATTAGGCCATTAACCCATGTATTAGTCAGGGTTCTCCAGACAGACAGAACCAACAGGAGATACAGATCTCTTCTACATGAAGAGATTTATTATAAGGTATTGGTTCATGTAATTATCAAGGCTGAGAAGTCCCACAACCTGGCTTCTGTAACATGGAGACCCAGGAAAAGTCAGCCATGTAGTTCAAGATCCCAGAGCCAAAGAGTTAATGGTGTTGACTCCAGCCTAGGTCTGAAGGCCTGAAACCAGGAGTGCCAAGGGCAGAAGCAGCTCAAACAGTGGAACAGAGTTCATTCAAAGTTCTTCCACCTTTTTGCTCTATTTAGGTCCTCAACAAATTAGGGGTATCTGCTTTACTGAGTTCACCAATTCAAATGCTAATGTCTTCCGGAAACACCCTCAGGGACATAACCAGAAATGATATTTAATCAGCTATCTGGGCATTCTGTGGCCCAGTCAGGTTGACACATAAAATTAACCATCACAACTCATTACACAAAAATTTATCGAGTACCTACTATTTGCCAAGCACTGTTTACCGGCCCTGGGATACAGAGATGAGTGAGGTACAATCCACACACAAAAGCAGCTCAGTCTCATATCCATTCAATATCCGCTCATCGAATACTAGCGTTGAGCACCTACCAAGTGTTGTCACTCTCTGAGCCACTGAGAGAAAAAAGACAATCTCTACTCTTGGTCGTGTTTATAGGTGAGCTGGTGACACCATTACTGAATAACTTGTGGCAAAATTAATCAATGACACTTGTGAGGAGTGCTGCAAAGGAGCAGCACAGCACGTGTTGCTGAGGACAGTGTAACAGGAAGACCTGATCTATTTATTTTCAGGGGCCGTGGATCAGGAAAGACAGGTCTACGCTGAGATCTGAAGGATCAGCAGGGATTAGCCAGGCAAAGAGAGGGGAAACTTCCTCGGGGGGGGGGGGGGGGGGGGGGACCGCCACCCTGACCATCCACGAGCTGGCCTGATACTTACTATCCGCGTGGCCTTAGTCTTGCTAAGAGCTGATCTGCTGGCACTCACGGCTAGGGCTTGGTGTTCTCCTTTAAAAAGAAACAGCCACACAGAACACCAACATCAGACAAAGCCCCTTTGAGACCACAATGGAGCAAGACAATGTGACTGAGACCAAACAGGAACACTGTCCAAACCACCAAAATCACCAAAATTCTCCCATCCTGTCCAACATGAGGGGCTGCTGATTCTTTACCAATTCATCAAGTTGCCTGGAGTGTTACTCTGGTCTTTTCTCCTTCCAGATTTATTAACATGCCCAACCACAGAATCACTCCCACTTCCTGCCAGTACCCAACCCAGAGCAAAGCCCCAATTCCTTAAAACCTCCCCCAAATCGTCCAACCTAGGTCCACATCCTATACTAAGTTCCTCCTAACACCCTCCTACCAAGACGCCCCACAGCTCCCATTGCACATTTCCCCTCAGCGCTACAATGAAGAATCCCAGCCAACTTCTTCAACTCCGAGTATGCTTCTAGTCGTCTTTAGCGAAAGGGTACTGACATTTGGTGAACGCTTTTTAAAAGATCCGAGGGATCCAAACCATTCTCTTCCAAAAGCATTTCTAAATTTAAATAAAGAGGCAAGAAAGATCATCATTTGGATGTTTAATTAACATTTATCATAGCTAATGTATTAGTTTTATGGTAAATTTAAGATGGAATTATGTTTTCTTATGCTGTATATATACTTTCACAGTACATTGAGAACCTTTCATAATTAATGAGTCTAGTATATACTTAGATTTGAAGCATAGTTTATTATCTTACATCATTAGCAGGGCTTAGAATTCTCATAGCTCTGCCTCTGGCGTATCTCTAGTTGTCACTTTGGTTCAGAGTCTTAACCTGGGTTTCTAATGATTTGGGGGCATCCACAGACATCCTTGGCCTTTGGAACCCTGACCTTAACTTGACCAAACCAGAACTGATTAACCTCTCCTAAAAACCTGGCTATCTGGCAATTTAGAAGAATTTATCAAAATTTTAAATGTGCTCAACCTCTGACCCAGCAATTCTGTGAAAATTTATTACACAAACCCACTGGCACAAAAATTCAAAGAGAGACAAAGACATCCATTGCTTTGTTGGTAATAACAAACATACAAACAGGGCGCCTGGGTGGCTCAGTCGGTTAAGCGGCTGCCTTCGGCTCAGGTCATGATCCCGGAGTCCTGGGATCGAGCCCCGCGTCGGGCTCCCTGCTCGGTGGGGAGCCTGCTTCTCCCTCTCCTCCCCGCTCAGTGTTCTCACTCGCTATCTCTGTCTCTCGCTCTCAAATAAATAAAATCTTAAAAAAAAAACAAAACATACAAACAGAAAACTGGAAACTGGAAACAACCCAAATTTCCATCAATAGTCAGTTGGCTAAATAAATCTTAATATACCTAGATAGTAGAATATTATATAGCCGTTAATAATAATGTTATAAACATATATGAATTGGTTTGGAAAGAAGCACATAATATATTGCGGGAAAAAATGCAGAATACAATCCAGGATTAATACACACACATTCACACACACAAGCATTTATAAAAACATATTTTTAGACCATAAATTAAAGTGGATTATATCTAGGGGTTAAGATTAGAGAATTTTACCCATCTACCATGTTCAAAGTCATGTTGTACTGCTTTTACTTTTTTTTTAATATTTTATTTTTAAGTAATCTCTATGTCCAATGTGGGGCTCAAACTGACAACCCCAAGATCAAGAATCGCATACTCTACCAACTGAGCCAGCCAGGCGCCCAGTATTGCTTTTACTTTTAAGAAATGTATTTTTGGGATCCCATTTGCTATATTCCTTTTCCATGTTCACCAACCACCAAAGCCCCATCCAGGATCTGTCATTTTTACCTCCTCTCTTTCTCCGCCCTAAGTCCAGCCAAATGCTTTCTACCTCTGAACCATTTCTCAAATCCTCACCATGCCCTGCCCTCTGGCCAAGGTCAGTCGCATGTGGTAGGTCTCCCTGACTCCACTTCCTCATTGCCCCAATGTATGCTCTGCACTGCCACAGGGACCCTTTCTAACCTACCTAACCATAATCTTCATTCCCTTGCCCCAAACCTTTGGCTCTCCTGGACTAACAGAATAAGCCTCGAACTTTCACCATGGACTTCAATTCACTTTAGATCCACTTTGTCATTTCAGGCTTAAATCAAGCATCTAAGGGCGGGGCGGGGGGGGGGGTTGCTGGGAATAAAAATCACATCCTATTAAGAACCACCGGGCTACCCTCACATGACCCAGAAAGTTGCTGGCCCGCAGTACTCTCACTTCTTGACTTCTACTTCTTAAATTGCTCTGCAAATCAGCTTCCTCTGTAAGTTTCACCGTCCTGCTTCCCCATAACTTAAGTCTATCTGGGTGTTGGCTTGCCATGACTCCAGCCCCGGCTCGCATCCACACCCACACCCTTGAAAAGCCCCAGCGCCCAACATGGCTGAGTTCTAGTTCTCTTTATGCAAATTCTCAGCAAAGACTCCGATTGGCTGAACTACAGTCAAGTGACCACCTCCAGCCCAATCAGCTGTGACCAGGAGAGAAGAGGCACCTGGGAGAACCAGCGCGGGGATCACAGGTTCCACACTTTTGGAGGCGCCCAGGGATGTCTCCAAAGAAGTAGGTGTGGTCAGGTCAGGTGTGGCCTGTCCCTGTAGCATCTGTCTTCTCCCTTTTCTTCAGACGGTCCTCAAACTTGTCTCCAACTGCCAGGGAGCCTGCCAGCACTCATTTCCACCAAGTTTTTGCCTCTGGTCAGTCAGAAGCATTTTAGCACTGCTTTCAAAGGATGCACAGGCTTCAGATATGGGTCCCAGGCAGTGTCCAGACATTTATTTTGCATCTTCAGAGACTTTTCTTAACTCCCTTTGGATTCCCAGGATTGATTCAGATCATTAAGATTGCAAGATTAGTGAGGTATCCCTATGCCTACTGAAGGGGATCAGAATATGCCACCCTGGGGCGCCTGGGTGGCTCAGTCTTAAGAGTCTGTCTTCGTCTCAGGTCATGATCCCAGGGTCCTGGGATCGAGCCCCACATCAGGCTCCCTGCTCAGTGGGGAGCCTGCTTCTCCCTCTCCCACTCCCCCTGCTTGTGTTCCCTCTCTCGCTGTGTCTGTCAAATAAATCAAATCTTTAAAAAAAAAAAAGAATATGCAACCCCACAATATGCCACTTTCGTATGAGGCTTGTTTGGAGGTAAAGGTAATTAAGAAGGAGCAAACACAAAGAGCTCTTTGTTTTCCCCCTCTCTACCTAAGAGTAGGACGTAAATTTCCCTTTGTGAGGGTCTTCCCCTCCTTTCTGTACCAAGACAGAAAACAACCATTATCAACCATTATCACTGGAGACAGAACTCCAGCACCCAAATGGGCCTGTAGTACAAACTTTACTAAAATAACCCCTATCTTCCATTAGTTTCCCCCATATATTTACCTTTCCACAATTTATTACACCTAAAAGTCCAAACCCCTTCTTCTTCTTCGCCTGGTCACTTCTCCACAAGTGTACTTTCTTTTCTTAAGATGGTATATAAGCCCCCCAGGTTTAATCACCTCTTTGCATCTTCATTCCTTTTCTAAGAAGGCCTCAGGCCTCTGTGCATGTAAAAAAAAAAAAATATATATATATATATATATATATATATATATATATACACCAAATAAAATGTGTACCCCTCTTCTATTAATCTGGTTTTTTTGTCTAATTTGCAAGGCCCAGCTGCAGAATCTAGAAGGTAGAGGAAAGTCTACCCCACATTATTATAAGCACACTAGACCAATGTGTTTTCTTAGCTTTTGTTGGAACAAAGATCCTTTCTAAGACAAAATGCAACATCTTTAAGTTGCATATGACTTCAGGGTGGTTCATGGCCCTCATCCCAAGGCCATTTCTTGGATCCTATAAGACTTTAAGCCTATAGGAGAATAAGATATATGTAAATCAATTGAATATCTATTGTATCCACGGTGTTGGCAACACACACATTTACCTCATCTGAATTCAATTATGAGAAAGAGAGAAAAAATTATCCTGCAGCTCTTAAAACCAATCACACTAGAATTTGGCTCCAGTGCCCCCAGACAAAGGGAGGTCACAATCAAAATGCAAAGAGAAACAAGATAAGTTAATTCCTGCCTTTTGCCCTTGTAAATACCTAGGGCAATTTAAGGCAATTTGGGCCACACAAGATTTTTGCCTGAAGCACTAACACCAGAACCCATACCTTTAACCTCCCATTCAAGATGTAACCCCACATGCTTTCCATATCAGTGATTTTCAAACTACAGGCCTCCACCCACAGGTGGTCATAAAATCGATTTAGTGGGTCATGACCAGTATTTTTTAAAAAATTGAATAGAACAGAATAGGTAATAGCGGAGTGCAAGTGTCATAGTGTGAGTATTATTTCATAAAAGTTTTGCTTCATTTGTGTGTGTGTGTGTGTGTGTATTTCTTACTCTGGTCAAAAACATTTGAAAGTCATTGTTCTGTATTCCGTGCTGCCCAATACTGGGAGCCGTTAGCATATGTAGTTGGTCAAAACAGACATGTGCTGGTAAGTATAAAATGCACACTGAATTTCAAAGACTAAAGATGAAAAAAGAATGTAGAATATCTAATAAATGTTATATGGATTATGTGTTGTTTTTTTTAAACCAGAACCAAATATTGTATTTTTACATAAGCTCACTGAAAACTGGTCTCAGATTGCAGGTCACGCGTGCCAACAGTGGATAAGACATGTGCCGATGTCTACAGACTTCTGGCTCTACAGTGCTGATTCCTTCACCTCAGGAGAAATAATCTGACACCTCTAAAGCAGCATATTTGACGACGGCATACTTGTTCCACCATCTCAGCCATTCAATCCCACTTCAAAGCCTCTCGGTCAGCAATAGCCACACCATCTTTGAAGCAGCTCTTTCTCCACTCTGATTACATGCTGAAAAAGAACATTTGCCTTTGGATATATTATGTTAAATAAAACACTAAAGTTAATTTCACATGTTTCTTTTTACTGTTACAGTGTGGCTACTAGAAAAATGTTAATTATATATTTGGTTGTTATTATATGCCTGTTGGACAGTGCTGCTCTTTATATTTTAGCAAAATATACATGTACATACACATGACATACTTATAATCTAGCTTATAATATAGCATCTTCAAAATTTTTTTTTTTAAAGATTTTATTTATTTATTTATTGGAGAGCGAGCGAGATAGAAACAGCATGAGAGAGGAGAGGGTCAGAGGGAGAAGCAGGCTCCCCGCTGAGCCGGGAACCCGATGTGGGACTCGATCCCAGGACCCCGGGATCATGACCCGAGCCGAAGGCAGTCGCTTAACCAACTGAGCCACCCAGGCGCCCCCAAAATTTTTTTAAGATTTATTTTTTTAGAAATAGAGAGAGTGGGGTGGGGAGGGACAGGGGGACAGAGGGAGAGGGAAAGAAAGACTCTCAAGCAGACTTCACACTGAGTGTGGATCCTGATGCGGGGCTCGATCTCACAACCCTGAGATCATGACCTGAGCTGAAATCAAGTCAGAGGCTTAACTGACTGAGCAACACAGGCACCCCAAAAAGCATCTTTATAGCATCTATCACCGTATTCTTACCAAGCACTTAGAAAGATTCGTTCAATGTCAAAATGGCTGCCCCACCATTAACACCCCCACTTCCAATGCAGAGAGTGCCTTTTGACTCAGCCTTAGTGTGCCCATCTGCCTGACTTAGTTTAATGTTGCAGGGCCTTAACAGAGGTGACAGATGCCTTGGAAATGTTTTATTCTCTTAATTTATTCAGAAAGGAATATGGTCATCCTGCCAATGGTTATGCACTCCAAATGACCACACATCCTGAATCAGGCAGGAAATGACTACATATCTACTTCCTGTGTTCTCTATAAATCTCTCCGTGCATCAGCTTTACCCTTCAGCCTCATCGCCATGTTCTTTCCTCTCCTAGCTCAGGGAAAGTCATATTACCTGTCAATCATAATCTTAATATTCTACTTGTCAAAGGCATGCTACAATGACCCTCCCAACATGCATGCACAGGCAGGCACACACACGCCAGTCCTAATTAGTTCTAGCCTCTCTGGAGCCACTCATTTTTCTCTGGCTGACCCCTTCTACATCCAATACCTCTACTCATATTGATCTCAGGAATTCTTCCCTTCCATGAGGTAAGTAATAATAATAATAATAATAATAATAATAATGGCAGTAAGTAGCTGTCTTTTATAGACCATTTATCTTCCAGACATTATGCTAAGCACTTTCTCTCATGTAAACATCATAACAATTTTGTTGTGATGCAAATACTTTTCCATTTTAGAAATAAAGAAACATTGCCATATGAAGTGACTTAAACTGTAAGATCCATAATGTCTTGCCGATACACCCATTGTGTACAAAACGTGCCTGGCACATATGTTTAAGTGCTCGATAAATGTCTACTGTGAATAAGTAAATGAATGGATGATGACATACCACTGTCCACTTTTACTTATAGTTGTGTCTATGTGCTATCAACCTTATTAAGTTAAGCTACGAGTTCCTTGAGGACCGAACTTCGTTTTGCATTTCCTGGGCTTAGCACAACGCCTGCCACAGAATGGACACTAGAAGATATGTCAAATAAACCAATAAAAAAAATAAATGATTAAATGTCACTTTCCCACAACTTCAGAATATGACCATCCCTTGCTAAGAATCATTCAGTGGCTCCCTATTACCCTCGGGCTAAAGCCCAAATTATTCCTTATGGCCTACAAGGACTCCCTCGCCACTTGAGCCTCATCTCTTGCCACTTGGAGCTCCAGCTATATTGGAAGAATTTCAAAGCTCCTCAACTTCTGAGTTAGGATTAGGGTTAGGGTTAGAGTCCCTACTTCCCCACTCAGGACCTTTCACCTGGCCATTCTCACCTGTTCCCAGCCCCAGTGCTATGCCCTTGACCCAAGTCCTTCTCATCTCCTAGTGAAGCCTTTCCTGACCCTCATCTAGATTGATTCCCCTCAGATAGTTCTCACTTCACCCTGTACTTCGCTTTTAGTGCTTATCACAAGGACAACTCAATAATTATTTTTACTTTTTTCCTTTTGTCTAGTATTTATTTCCTGTAAGCCCTATAAGCTAAGGAGCATGTCTGTTTTGTATACCACGATGTACCTTGTGTCTTGCCTAGAGATAGGAAACCAGTGGTCCACACATGTTTTTTGGCCCACCTTCCAAATAGTGTGTGTGTATGTTATGTATATATACAATTCATTATATGTTATATATATAATTGGTTTATTATAAAATTTAAAATATACATATTTCACAAAAAATCTGGATTTATGGCCTCTCTAGGGAAAAAAAAAACAAAAACATCCAAAGATCTGGACTACTACATATACAGTCAGGATAGGCAAGCAATGCTACAGTAACAAGGCCAAAATCTCAAGCTGCTTTCTCACTCACACTCCATGTCCATCGTGGGTAGGCTGAGGCTCTGCACCCCGTCTCTCCCTGAGCTCCATCTGGAACACTGACAGTCACTGAGGCGGAAGGAAAAGGAGACACAGCAAACCAAGCTCACGGCTTTCAGCGGGGGAAGTGACACACGCCTCTTCCACCCACGTTTCATTGGCCAGAGCCAGTCAACAGGGAGGGGATATTTAATCCCCTTGCAGGAAGAGCACTGCAGGAGGGAAAATGGAATGCCTGGAAAGCAGTATTACAAATCTATCCCAGAGGGACACCTGGGTGGCTCAGTCAGTTAAGCGTCTGCCTTCGGGTCAGGTCATGATCCCAGGGTCCCGGGATCTAGTCCCACATCGGGCTCCTTGCTCAGTTGGGAGCTTGCTTTTCCCTCTACCTGCTGCTCCCTCTGCTTGTGCTCTATCTGACAAATAAATAAAATCTTAAAAAAACAAAAACAAATCTATTCCAGAGAAGCAATTGGCGGGAGCTGAAAAGCACCTGCCCCCTTTAGATGGGACACTGACTCCAATCTGACATTCATCTCTCTTCATTCATAACTCATCATTCATCATGCTCATTCCTTGTTGGAATTTAGGCTTGCAATCACGACAGTAGGGGGTAAAAGAACGAAGAAGTGAATAAATGAACAAGGACAGAACTTCGTTTTGCATTTCCTGGGCTTAGCACAATATTTCTATATATGATGGCACAAATGAAAACTAGCTCCTTGAGAAGCAAACTTTCATGCCAAGCCCTGGCGATTCAGTCACGGCCTTTCTTGGGACACCTTGCCTGGACTAGCTCCACCTCCGGTGACTACTTCGTTGGCGGGCCAGAGGCGGATAACACCTCCATGCAGACTCCCCATGACTGCAGCACAAATGGAACATTTGTCCCTTAAGTGACTGAACAGCCATTACTCATGGCAGGCTGGCCAACGTTTATGAAACAGATGGGACTTGGCAGGGTGAGGAGCTAGTGTCTATGGTAGGCAGAAAGCACTGACAGGTGGAAAAACATTTTGGGGTTCAGCCTCATTATTATGTTTCTGATGGCCACAGGATCAAACATTAATCTTGAATGCCTTGCTTCCCAATAGTGACAAGAAAGGATTCTCTTTGCTCTGTAATGGGCTCATGAGCATGGAGGGCAGACTTCCCACATTTAATTTCTTGCTTCCTTCACACTGTAAAGGTATAGGCAACCCAGGTTTTCTCTAGACTCTTATTTCTTTTTTTAAATTTATTTTTAAAGATTTCATTTATTTATCTGAGAGAGAGAAAGAGAGCATTAAGTAGGGGGAGGGGCAGAGGGAGAAGGAGAAGCCGACTCCCCACTGAGCAGGGAGCCCAACGTGGGGCTGGATCCCAGGACCCCAGGATCACTGTCCTAGCTGAAGGCAGACACTCAACCAACTGAGCCACCCAGGTGCCCCTTAGTTCTTTTTTTTAAAGACTAATGTTCAGAGAGAGAGAGAGAGAGTGCACGCAAGCGGGTAAGCAGGGGAAGGGGCAGAGGAAGAAGGAGAAAGAGAGAATCTCAAGCAGATTCCCTGCTGAGCATGGGGCCCACGGGGCTCAATCTTATGACCCTGAGATCATGACCTGAGCCGAAACCAAGAGTTGGATGCTGAACTGACTGAGCCACCCAGGCATCCCACTAGGCTTTTATTTCTAAGAGACCTTAAGATGCCATGATGTTGCACCTACAATATGAATTATTGGTAAAACAATCTCCTGCCCCGGTCTGTATCAGCTTCTTCCTTTCACCAGGCTACTAGATCTTGAGTTATCCACACACAAACACCAGTGTTCCCATTTGCACCCTTGCAGTGACATCATTATATTTTTAGCCATATTCCAAATCATTCCCTTTCTGATTCTCATCTGTTCACTCTCTCATACTTTTATGTGCATAGGCATATACACATACATGTTTATGAATGCATATGTAAACTTTATTATTTCTTCCAATGTATATTTAGTACAAGGCTAGGCAGTTGGGGTAAAATGGTGAGCAATATAAGCATGGATGCTAACCTTCTGGAACTCAGAGTCCTAATGGAAAGATAGCAGAAATAATAAGAAATTGTTATTAGTTCTACAATGAAAGAACTTCAAAGAGCTACAGGAAGCCTGAGCCTGGACCAGGAAGGTTCATGGACCACTTCCCAGAAGAAAGGACATTTTAACATAAGACCTAAAGGTTAGCAGTCATTAGTGAGGCAACTCCAGGCAGAGGGAACTATGAGAAGACCCAGAATCCAAAAAGGGCATGGGATCTTTAAGGAACAAATGGGTTCAGTTTGGCTAGGACGTGAGCAGCAGGACGCAGCATAGGAAGCAGGTGGGGAAACTCTAAGAGCAGAAGCTAACGAGGAAAGCAAGAGCCAGACCTTACAATGCCTGTGTGCCCTGTGAAGCAGCTGAAACTTAATTCCGAGGGAAACAGGGAGCCAATGAAGGGTTTTAAGTAGGAAGGTGGTATGATCCGATTTATATTTTCTCCACAGGAATATTCCAAACAGGCTGGAAGTCTCGGTACTGACCCATCAGAATGGATTTAGGCAGGGTCCTGAAGGTGCCCTGCCCTTCTGGGCTTTCACCCACGGACTGCCGAAGGTCTGAAGTGTCCTGGCCAGGGGCCAGGGGGCTCAGGACAGTGGCTGTTTATCACTGTATGGTATTAGTTTATCGCCACATTAATGATATTCATAAAGATCTAAAAATATACATGGGAGAAACATAAAGAAAACATACACCAGCAAAACCTGTCTTGTAGGACGATGGGATTATGGTCTAGGTGGTCTAGGTCAGAAGTATCTTAATGTTTTAACAACCAGTATGGCCCTCCTGGGGCATAACAGCTAAATACATGTGCTAATGTCTGCACAGAACAAATAAGCCAGGACAATATTTTGCAAGATTAACTGATGTTCTTTTCTCCTTCCACCAGTATGTCCCATTTTCCCATGACCATTCTCTATTCAAGGGGTCAGACCCTGTTCAGACCATGAGAACAGACAAAAAAAAAAGGCTTTTAAATTTCAAAAGCCTGAACCTTGAAGGGACTTGGGCCAAAGGAAAAATAAACACAAAGGCAGACCAGAGTTTCCTGCCTTCAAGACAAGATGAAAAGAGAAAGTAGAGGAGAGAGTTTGGGCATTGGGGAGCACCTGCCCCACAGCCCCACTAGGGGGCACTATAAGAGAGGAGCCCCCCCACCCCCCCACCCCACCTCCCCCAGTAGGAAATCAGAGTACTGGGGATCTGTGCTCTGAGTGGATCACCCAAGAAACCAGCAAGAACCCAAGAGGGGAAATGGCGAGGATCCAGGCACATGAAATAGTCCTACAGAGTTCCTCCCAGAGGACTGCATGCCTCAGCCCGATAACCTCCGATACTCAGATATTATTTAAATATAAAGAAACTTAAAAAAGAAAGATGCTCTCAAAACCCAGCTATAAGAGACATTGTTGGGACAATTGGGGAATTTTCAACATGGACTAGATTTCAGATGATATTATGAAATTATTGTTAATTTTCTTAACTGTGATAATGGTATTTAATTATGTGGGAGAAAGTCCTCTTACTTAGGAAAATGCATACTGAACTACTAAGAGATGAAATACCCTAATTTCTGCAACTTATTTTCAAATAATTCAGCAGGCAAAACATACAGGTACACAAGAGAGAGAAAGCAAATCCAGCAAAATGTTAACAATCGATCCAGAAGGGGGCAGGTACACAGGTGTTCATGGTACTATTATTTCAGCTCTTCTAAAGCTTTAATTTTTTAATAACATGTAAACTTTTAAAATAAATTTTATAATAGAATTCATAATTATAATTATAAATGCTAGAAATCACAAGGAAAAATGTTGATCCGATAATATTAATTTAAAATGTTTTAAGCAGCATAGAGAATGGTTTGCATTATCACACATAAAGAAGATGACGGTGTAGTTGGGATTATCTGTGGCATTTTTCTCTATTTTTCACCTTTCTGTGCTTTGATACTATTAAAAATTACTTTTAGATGTTATCTTAAAGAAAGATGGGTGGGGAGAAGAGATCCTAAATTGCGAAGGACACTGGGACAGCCATGACCTCATCTTTGGAGCTCCTCTAGTGGGAAAAGGGCCCTGCCTCCCACTAAGACTCATATAATGGGAAATTTTCCAAAGATAGGATGGATATTCTAACACTGGGCACCAAAAAATGACAAACGTCACCATGCAGTGAACCAGACACCACATAGGAGAAAAAGAAGACCAAGATTTGGCCCTTGCCCTCAAGGAGCAACTTTGAGAGTGGATATTATATCTTATTATTCTTTGTTAACCCATGATGCTTATCACAGAGTAAACACTCAATACACATTTACTAAATAAATAAAAATAAATGTACAGTCTGCCCTGGACAAATCAAATAACCTTTGGCCAGCAGAGGACTGAATGAAAGAATTCTCTAGAACCTTCTAGCAAGACGATTCTTGGAATTTATGATCTTGCCTGACAATGCCTGAGACTCAGTGATCTTCCAGAGACTGTGAACCAGAAGCTAGAGGAAACCTGCACTGATGCACTAAACCTTACCAAATATTAAATTTTTAAAATGGATCTGCCTAGAAAACCAGTTCAAATCAAGTCTAAATCCAAACAGATAAAACAAATGAACAAGAATGAAATTTGTTCTGAGTCCCTACTTAAGGCTGAATTTTCTTATCTTTTAAGCAAAAAGCCCAATGTCATTAGTTTTGGTCATACACTGGCCCGTGGTGTCATGCTGGGCTATGTCACAGCACACATCAGCAATAATTTTATAAATGTGTTCTCCCCAGCTGCCTACCTCTGAGCCTGAATCGATTTCCAGCCACCGTTTGCACATTTCATGCCAAAAGGCTGCAGTGGGGGGATGCCAAGGGCTGGTGTGAAATCACTTGTTCTGCACATCTTTAAACATGGATAAGAATCATCTCTCTTTTCAATGGTTTTGGTCTCAGTTTAACTAGACACAAACTTGCTAGATGCTGTACAGTCTCTGGACTTTTCATTAGTTCACTCATTCAATAAATTTGCACTGACTGCTTACTATGGGCCAGGAACTGTGCTAGACACCGGGGATATAGCAGTGACCAGAAAAGGTATGGACCTTGAATGCATGGCACTTAAATTCTAGGTGGAGACCCATAAATGAATATGCAACTACAAAAATGGTTATTAGAGGGGAAAAACAATCTGGGTGCTGTATACAAGAACAACAGGAAATCTAATTTGGAATGGAGTACCTCAGGAAGTGACGTTTAACCTCCAACCTAAACATTGAGAAGAGTAGTTATAACTAGGCTGAATTGTGTCTCCCCAAAGCTCATATTTTGAAGCCTTAACACCCAGGACCTCAGAATATAACTGTATGGAGACAGGGTCTTGAAAGAGGTAGTTAAGTTAAAATGAGGTCATTAGGATGAGCCCTAATCCAATAGAGCTGGTGTCCTTATAAAAGAAAATTTGGATAGACACACCCATAGGGAAGACCACATGAGGACACATAGAGAAAGCCATCTACAAGCCAAGGCCTCGGAAGAAACCAACCCTGCTGACACCTTGATCTCACACTTCTAGAACTTTTAAGAAAATTATTTTTTAAGTCACCCAAGCTGTGGTACTTTGTCATGGCATCCCTAACATACTAATACAAGGGTTAACCAGGTAAAGGATCAGGGTGAAGGCGAGAGAGGTCCAGGCAGAGGGAAAAGAAAGAAAGAGCAAAGACCAGAGACAGAATAGAGCCTTGCCCCATCAAAGAACTGAAAAGCCAATAAACTTAAGTGTTTGGAGCTGAGTCAAGCCAAGGAAGGATGGGACAAAGTAGAACTAGACAGAGGGGCAGAAGCCAGAACATAAAGGACCCAACAGGCCATGTTAAGGATCTTGACATTTAATAATTTTGGAGATGGGGGAGGAGGTAGTGACGTGGTTTGACACATGGTTAAATATTGTGTTGTCCAATGAATGGAGGCGCACTGCAGCAGGAGGTTCAGCTAGGAGAGCGATGATGGTCTGGACTAGGTGGTAGCAGCAGAGGTGGAGAACCGTAAACAGACACATATTTAAAAGGCAGAACTGACAGGCTTTGCTGACATTTGGGTGTGGGGGCTGAAGGAGGTGGCGGCAAGAGGGGTACACTGGCTTCTGACTTGAATACCTAGAAGCATTTAGTAAAACACATTTTCCTATGCGGAGAGAAGCTTTGGAAGCCATCTTTTGGCTGAGACACCAGACGAGAGGTATAACCTCTTCAGGCAAAGGTCAAGGTGCTCAGCCCGGAAAACAAGGTTCTTCTAAATCTACCCTCCATCTGCCTTCTCAGCTGTCTATTCCATTACCTACCCTCCTCCCCCACATTCCATGCTCTCTAGACACACCAGATTTCTCGGTGCCCATTCTTGCTCACCCTACATAGAACATGCATACTCCACATCCCTGGGAACCCCTGCCCATCATTCCATATCCTGTGCAAATGTAACCTCTCCCAAACCTTCCTTGATTCCTGTGTCCACCTGGACCTCACCTCACCCTCTAGTGACTCTTCTTTTTATCTTGGTTTGACCAAAGCACTAATTACATGCATGCTATTCCCTCACATCACACCCTGTTCTTATTTTCCAATCCCTATTCCAATTTGTAATTATATATTCATTTAGAATTCTAGAATTTAAGTGCCATGAATTCAAGGTTAAGTCCATGTGGCCAAATCCAAGGGACTCTTTTGACCTTTATGTTTCCTGACCTCTCCACAGAACTCAGTATGTATTCTACTCCTTTCTTTTTTTACATTTTAATTTAAAATGTTCCTATAAAAAAGTTGTAAGAATAATATAGTGAGTACCCATGTCTCATTCACTCAGATTCTCTGATTAATCTTTTTCTGCCTTATGTGTTTAATCTTTTTTTTTTCTGGGCCATGGAAATATAAGTTGCAAATATCACAATGCTTTACTCCTAAATACTTCATGTTTCCTAAGAACAAAGATCTTTCTGTTACATCATCATAGCACAATTATCAGATTCTGGAAAAATAACATTGATGCAACGGTCTTAGTCTGTTCAGGCTGCTCTAACGGAATACCATAGACCGGGTGGCTTGTAAACAATAGAAATCTATTCCTCGTCGTTCCAGATGCTGGGAAGTCCAAGACCAAGGTGCCTGCAAATCCAGTGTCTGGAAAGAGCCACTTCCTGGTTCTTAGATCGCTGTCTTACCATGTCCTCACATGAGGGATGGGAGTAAGGAAGGTCTCTGGAGTCTCCCTTATAAGGGCACTAATCCCATTCATGAGGGTTCTACCTTCATGACCTAATCACCTCCCAAAGGCCCTGCCTCCAAATATCATCACACTCAGTGTTAGAATTTAACATGTGAATTTAGGGAGGACTCAAACATTCAGTCTACAGCAACTCTTATCTAATAGACCATTTTAAATTTTGTAAATTGGGGCACCTGGGTGGCTCAGATGGTAAGTGTCCGACTCTTGGTTTCAGCCCAGGTCATGATCTCATGGGTCGTGAGACAGAGCCACCCCCCATCTGGTTGTGTTCAGCGGGAAATCTGCTTGAAGATTCTCTCCCTCTGTCCCCCGCCACTTGTCCCTCACACATGCTCTCACTCTAAAATAAATAATCTTTTGGGGCACCTGGGTGGCTCAGCCGTTTAGCGTCTGCCTTCGGCTCAGGTCATGATCCCAGGGTCCTGGGATCGAGCCCCGCATCGGGCTCCTTGCTCAGCAGGGGAGCCTGCTTCTCCCTCTCCCACTCCCCTTGCTTGTGTTCCCTCTCTCGCTGTCTCTCTCTGTCAAAAAATAAATTAAAAAAAAATTAAAATAAATAATCTTTTAAAAATGCAATAAAATTTTGTAAGTTGTTCTTATAATGTCTTTTAGAGTGACTTTTTTCTGACCTAAGAGTAAATCTAAAACCACATATTGCATTTAGTAGTCATGTCTTTTTAGTCTCCTTTTATCTGGAACAGTTCCTTAGTCTGCCTTAGTCTTTCAAGATGCAAGTATTTGTGTAAAGTACAGCCCAGTTCTGTAGAATGTCCCTCAATCTGGGTGTGTCTGGTGTCTCCTCATGACTGGATTCTGGACATGCATTTTGGGGCAGGAATATCAGAGAAGAGATATTGTATCCTCCTCAGTACATGACATCAGGACCCATATGATACAGGCTCATCCCATCATCCGTGATGAACCACTTCCTTGAAGGTCTCTCTGCCCTTGGCTTCTGTGCCTTTCCTCCTACCTCCCTGGCAGATGCTTCTTGGTCTTTTTCATGGGCTCCTCTTCCTCTGCCAACCTGTAACTGCTGGCCAGACACATTCCTAAGGAAGGAGCCTGTTCTAGACTCTTAACTCTTTAAATTCTTCTCCATCACATTCTTCTGTATCCTGAATCTAATCTTCAGTAACTTCAGTTACCACCTTTGCACTGATGGCTCTCAAACTTTCAACTCTCCTCACCCTGGATATCTCTCCTCAACTCCAGACCCAGAAGGGCCTACCAGACAGCTACACCAGGATGTCACAATGTCCAAGAAAGAATACATCATCTTCCCCTGCCCCAAGCTTGTGTCTCTTCCTCCTGTGATAAATGACAACACCCAGAGCTCAAGCCATTCATCCATCTTACAAACACTCATTGAGGCACTCGGAACTTCTTCAAATTTAATTATGCAGAGTCTTCCTTCATGGATTTTCAATTTCTTTAAATAAGAGCTGTATCTGTCTTCTTTGCTATTGTGTCCCTAGAAATGCCTCACCCTTGAAAATGGTAGCTGTTTCTAATCAGACTCTGTTTCCTCATCTCAAAGGTAGAAATAATAATGGCTACCTCACAGGGCTTGGGTGAGGAGCAAATCAGATCACATTTGAGCAAGTCCTTTATAAACCTAACACTATATCCCCTGGCTACTCAAAATGTCCGAGATCAGCAGCAGCAAGCAACACCTAGGAACTGGTTAGAAATGTGAGCTCGGGCTCCACCCTGGCTTCACCCAACTGCTGAATCAGAATCTCTATTTTAACAAGATTCCTAAGTGATTTGTATATGCAGTGAAGTTTGAGAAAGACTGCTCAATCCCAAGTGAATTACAGACAGACACATTCACTGGATATACCACCCCATTTGTTAACATTCAGTTCATGGTCTTTCTCACATGATAAGTCTTTCCTGGTCAAATGAGGAAATGCTAGGGTCACATGAAGGGCACGGCATCCGGGAAAGAGCAGGACTCGAAATCCTAATTTCTCCGTTTTCTCAAGGAACTATGTTCTCTAACATAGTCTGGAGAGTACCAAGGTCCGGGATTGTTGTGATGCCTCATGGAGATATGTACATGAAAGATCATACATAGAACACAGCATGTGATCAATATTCAGCAAATTATATTTGGTTTCGTTTTTAAGTACAGAAACTCACATTCAGATGGTTTCCCATTTGCCATGAATGTGTATTCTCTGAGCTTGTCTACAGGCTCCACCTAGGTTCTTTTTTTTTTTAAAGATTTTATTTATTTATTGGACAGAGAGAGACACAGCGAGAGAGGGACACAAGCAGGGGGAGTGGGAGAGGGAGAAGCAGGCTCCCCGCTGAGCAGCGAGCCCGATGCGGGACTTGATCCCAGGACCCTGGGATCATGACCTGAGCCGCCGAAGGCAGTCGCTTAACGACTGAGCCACCCTGGCGCGCCCCTCCACCTAGGTTCTAAGAGAACAGGAATCTCTCCTTATTCTAGGTCTCAAACAAATGACCGTTTCACAGAGATCTGGATGGGTGTGCTTTTTTAAGCTACCATTTGTTGAATTCCTACTATGTGCCAGACACAGGCTGAATAAAGTGAAAATGTCTGGTCTTTCCATTCCGCACGCTGGTTCCAGGCCTGCAGCACAGAAGGTGGGCAGGGGCTAGAGCAGAACAGAAGGCGGGGAAGGAACAGGAAGGAGGAGTTGATGGTTAAAGGAGCAGATTGGTGTCCTCGGGCTCCTTTTGCCAAAGTTTATTTCAATCTGGCTGGGCTTTTTTTTTCAAGCTTCAAATTTAACAAGCTCGAAATAATAATTCCCACTGCTGCTTTCTGCATCCAGCCCCTTACCTAAATAAAGGTGCTTCTTAAATATCGAGTACCTCTCATGCCTAAGATGATTGTGGCTCTTCAAAAAAAAAGAAGTGCCAGGTAACAGGCATCACAAAATTACAGACTGACATTCTCTAAAACCCCTATGAGATTCTGATGAACGCTACATTGTGCACCCTCCAAAAATATAATCATACCACAGACACCAAGTTTTACATACAATGTCATGGAAAGAAGGGTTGCAGCCTTAAAGGAGACTCAAGAATCTTCCACTTAAAATCTCTAGACTTAAGGCTCACTTGCTTCTCTTCACACAGATCCCTATGTACCAATACACGTGTGTGTGTGCCATCCACAGTGCGTTTTCACTTACTTCATTTACCTCTCTAGATCCAGAAGCAGAATAAATTAACATTTTCCTGGCAGGCAAGTGGAAACATATTTTGTCTAGAGATTACACAAATTAAACCATCAAGTGCCATAATCTACCCTCAGTAAGGCTGAAGGATAGACAGGAAAATTTAGATACTGCCATCTAACGCCCAGCAGGAAACAGTAACTTCACATCTCAGGAGCACCCTAGCCCACTCATTGGAAAGCCCACGGGCTTTGGAGGTTGTTCGGAGGAAAACACATCCTTCTGTGGAATGTGATTTAAAAACGAAAAACAAAACAAAACCGCAAAGTCAGAAAGACCACAGTTGCTTGGAAGCCACTAACAGCTTCATTTTACTCAAAATGGGCTTTTTAATCCAAAGGAGGCATTTGGGCAGCAGAAAAGACAGTCCAGTGGCTAAAAGCATGGGACTCATATGGTCCCAACTCCCAGGGTTTGTGTGAATACTGGCTCTACCCCTTTTTCTGAGCCTCAGTTCACTCACACATAGAATGGGGCAATATGAGCATCTACTTTATGGAGCCGTCCCAAGAGTTCAATGAGGTGATCTGTGTAAAGACCTTCGCGTGGTGCCTGGTACAGGGAAAGTACCCCACAGAACCTCTAACTACAGCATGGATGTCTCAGAAGTCCACAGACTCTAGTCTTGATGGCCAGAACATAGCAGGAATCTCCAAGTCCCACCTATTCCTTCCCCCCCAAGTGTTCTATCATGTACCAGAGCATCCTGGTGATGCGCTGTACCAAACACTATAGGACTTGACAAAAGTAGATGACTTTAACTCATTTGGGTTTTTTAATTTTTTTCTTATTGTAGGAATGTATAATTGTATTTATAAAAACAAATTTTAATAGATATTTATATATTTATATATGTGGGGTTTTTTAAGATTTTTTATTTATTTGACAGAGAGAGCGAGAGTGGGAGAGGGAACACAAGCAGGGGGAGTGGGAGAGGGAGAGGCAGGTTTCCTGCAGAGCAGGAAGCCCGATGTGGGGCTCGATCCCAGGACCCTGGGATCATGACCTGAGCCGAAGGCAGACGCTTAACGACTGAGCCACCCAGGCGCCCCATATGTATGTGTTTTGTAAAACACATAGAGAAAACACAAAATTTGCTATTTTAACCAGATTTAAGCATGCAATCTGATGGCATTAATTACATTTTGCAATGTTGTGCAACCCACCCCACTACTATTTTCAAAACTTTTCATCACCCCAAATAGAATCCCAGTACCCATTAAGCAATAATTCCCCATTCTCCTCTCTCCCAGCCCCTGCTAGCCTTTACTCTACTTTCTGTCTCTATGAATTTGCCTGTTCAAGATATTTCATATATAGTAGTCCCCCCCTTATCTGTGGGGGATATGTTCCAAGACTCCCAGGGGATGCCTGAAATCACAGATATTACCAGACTCTATATAATGTTTTTTCCTGTATATACAAAACTGTGATAAAGTTTAATTTATAACTTAGGCATAGTAAGAGATTAACCACAATAATAATAGAATAATAAAATAGATATAAAATATATAGATATAAAATATAAAATAGATAATAAAATAGAACAAGTATAACAATATGCTGTAATAAACAGTCCTCTGAATGTGGTGTCTCTCTCTCTCTCTCTCTCTCTCTTGAACTATGTGACTGGACTGAACTCACCCTTCTTCCTGGGATGGCGGGAGAGGATAACATGCCTGTGTGACGAGATGGAGTGAGGTGCGTGACGTTAGCGTCAGGCTACACGGACCTTCTGACGATATGGGAGGAGAATCTCCCGCTTTCGGGCCACAGTTGGCCACGGGTAACTGAAACCACAGAAAGCAAAACTGCGACTGAGGAAAGGCTGCTATAAATGGAATCATGTAATATTTGTCCTTCTGTGTCTGGCTTCTTTCACTTAGCATAATGTTTTCAAGGTTCACATTGAAATTCACTTATTGTAGCCTGTGTCTGAACTTCACCCCTTTTTTATAGCTGAGTAATACATAATATAATATATATATAATATATAATTATAGGGATATGCCACATTTTGCTTATCCATTCATTGATCAGTGGACGCTTGAGTAGCTTCCACCTTTTACTTACGGCAAATATGTTATGAACATTAGAACAGAAAGATCTGTTTGAGTCCCTGCTTTCAACTCTTTGGGGGACATACCTAGGAATGGAACTGCTGAAGCATAGGGTAATCCTAGGTTTAACTTTTTTTAAATCTATTTTTTATTTTTTTAAAGATTTATTTATTTATTTATTAAAGATTTCATTTATTTATTTGACAGAGAGATAAAGCACAAGTAGGCAGAGAGGCAGGTGAGGGAGAAGGAGAAGCAGGCTCTCCGCCGATCAGGGAGGCTGACACGGGGCTTGATCCCAGGATCCTAGGATCATGACCTGAGCCAAAGGCAGATGCTTAACCGACTGAGCCACCCAGGCGCCCCAAGATTTTTTTTTTTTTTTAATTTAAGAGCGAGTGAGAGAGTGCACAGAGGGAGAGGGAGAAGCAGGGTCCCTGCTGATCAGGGAGCCCGACGTGGGGCTTGATCCCAGGACCCCGGGATCATGACCTGAGCCGAAGGCAGATTCTTAACAGCCACCCAGACGACACTCTATGTTTAACTTCGTAAAGAAACATCAAACTGTCTTCTACAGTGGCTGCACCATGTTTCATTCCCTGCAGCCATGTGCAAAGAGCTCTAATTTCCACATCCCCTCCATGTCCTGTTATTTTCTGTAACTCTTTGGTTTTTTTTTGTTTTTTTTTTTTTTTTAGATTTTATTTATTTGCGAGAGAGAGAATGAGAGACAGAGAGCATGAGAGGGAGGAGGGTCAGAGGGAGAAGCAGACTCCCTGCTGAGCAGGGAGCCCGATGCGGGACTCGATCCCGGGACTCTGGGATCATGACCTGAGCCGAAGGCAGTTGCTTAACCAACTGAGCCACCCAGGCGCCCCTGTAACTCTTTGTTTTTAAGAACATCTCAAGACCGTCCCAACAATATAGCAAACTTACTGTTCTAAAATAGCTGAGAAGCAAGTAATGCTAGTTTAGTGGTTCTCACTCCACTAGGGACAACTTTGCCAGCCTAAGGAACATTTGACAACGTCGAGACATTTTTAGTTGTCCTAACTCCCCATAAAATTATTTTACATATTGGTCTTCCCTGTAAGATTTCAAAGTTCTCACTTCTCTGTCTACTTAAAAATGTATTTTAAAAAACACTTATTTCAACCAAGTTACCAAGTTGGTTTTGGCTGCAAGTAACAATGGCAAATGAAAAGTAGCTGAAAAATAATACATCTCACATTTTTAAATGTCTGGAAATAATGAAGCTTAGTAGTGCAATAATACAGGACACAGGTTTTTTCCATCTCTCTGCTTTACCACCCTTGGCACACCAGCTCCTATCCTCAGATTTGTCTCCTCATGGCCTCAAGCTGATTGCTGCAGATCCAGTCATCACATCCCCACAGGCAGGAAATGGAAGTTTATTTACCTCTTTGCACCCAAGAGGAAAACCTATCCCAGCATCCAGACAGCAAACTTCCCCCGGGGTCTCATTCACCAGAGTTGTATCACGTGCTCAGGCCTGACATAATCATTGGCCAAAAAATAAAATCACAACATTAAGTTTAGGCTAATCAAAGTTTATCCCGTAAAGCTGGAGAGAGAGATCACCCTCCCTGAGCTGACAGGAGGGTGAATATCCTAACGTTAGGAGATACTGAAGGTATTAAGTAATCTGTTGGTTGCTTCATTGGTGCTTCAAAGCTAGTTTATATGTCATTCGGTTTCAGATGCAAATGATAAAAACCTAACTGGCTTTTTAAAAAGAAGGGATGAACACTGGCTTCAGACACATATGGATACTGGTAGTTAAATGCCATCACCAAAACTTGGTGTTGCTCTCCCTAGCTCCCACCAATTTCTTCTGTATATGGGTTTCATTCTCAAGCTGGCTCTCCCCGCCTCTTAGTGAGAGGCCAAAACAAAGTCCCAGAACTGAGTTCTCATCAGCTACGATTGGTCTGGCTTGGATCACATGTGGACCATTGAACAAATCACTGTGGCTTGGGGAATAGAATGCTCTGATTGGCCACACTTGGATCAGCTGCCTCCACCAGCACAGCAGACAGAGATCCTATGAGCAGGAAGGGTAATGGATGCTTGATTTGCAAACATGAACAAGTATGCACTACATAGATACATGGGGGAAAAATGTATGTATTTTTGGCCTCTAGTAATCTGGATGTTATAAAAATGCACTAATTCATTCCACAAACATTTGCTGAATGCTAGCCATGTGCCAGACACAATGCATTGGGGAGGTAAATAAGACACAGTCTCTTCACAAGGAAGCTAATCCTCCACCACTTAACCTACTGTGTGACCCTGAAGAAGCTCCTCAACCTCTCTGATTCTCCCGCTCATCATCTGTTAATAGGAAACGGCTGGAATGCTTGACTTCTGAGTTGCTTTCCAATTCTGTATTCAATGAATGCCATGACTTCCTTCCTGCACACTGCTTTGACTATTTTTTTTCCTAGATGCTACCAATCAGACCAATTTGATTCTCTTTGTATGGCCTGTTGCCCACCACAAGGGAACAAATGAAAGAGAGGAATGAAATCAGCTCAGAGCCCCTCTTGACTGAGCAACCGACTCTGGCGTCTAGAGTTCAGAGACTTGCAGCCAGACACCTTGTGGGGGTAACCAAGGTGAGGAAACCCAGCAGAGAAAGGGAGGTCGGGGCAAGAGGGAGTGGGGAAGCCTAACACTGGGGAGGAAGCTCTGGGCCACAGACTTTGCTCTTTCCCACCTCCCAGACACAGTCTGGGCGATTTACTTCCAAGCCCATCTCTGTAAGGGTGCTTGGCAAAGAGACTCATCGGTACCTCTGCAGACTGCATGCTAAAATTAGCAGTGGGTGTGAAGCTGACTCCTTCAGAGCGATTGCAGGGCTCTGGAGGTGCTGGCTTCTGCTGATTAGTCATGATGCTGGCTTGCAAGGAAACAGTGTCAGGTGCTTGAAATGTTTAGTGACCCTTAAAAGACAGAATACTGTAGATGAGCCCAAGTGAGTATGTCTGCTCTAACAATCCTATATTCTTTTCCCCTAAGTGATGAGCATAGTTATGGTCAAGAGGTAACAGGCTGACAGCCCTTGCATGAGGAGTTATGCAGGTTGGGCACTGCACAACTTTAAAGGTGCCATGCATATTGCAGTCTACGGAAGCCTAGGTGAGTGGTGCCCCCTAGAGTTATGCAGTGCTCATCCTATACAACCACATACGACAGTCCTTAATTCTGACAGCAAAACTAAGGTAAATAGGCTGCCGTGGCCGGAATCGAGAGATTTTCAATCAACCAACACATAATTTTTTACACTGATTATATACTGAAGTGCTATTTTGGATACATTGGGTTAAATGAAATATAATAATTTCAGTCAGTTTCTCTTTTTAATGTGGCTACTAGAAAATTTAAGATTATACATGTGGCTGGCATTTGTGGTTTGCATTATATTTCTGCTGGAAAGGTCCCCAGCAGTATGGTGCAGTTGCCCACTGGGGTAACCCACTCTCTACCACACCCTTTTGCCTGTCTTTCTTCCTTTGCCTATCTCACTTTCCTACTCCCTCACTTACTTACAAGGGATCACCTCACAAATAAGCTAACTGGACCCAAATTTGTCTCAAAGCATACTTCTGGGATAAAGTAAGAAACAGATTTGCTATGCACAGGGAACCACACTAATATGTACCTTTCCTTATACCTGATTTGCATATGATCCAGAAGAGAGGTATAGAAAACAACACAGGAAAGGTTAAATACCAGATTTAAATAACAGAACGAGAGATGTGCATGATTACCTGCCAAGTGAGTAGTACAGAGAGTAAGTGCTAAGATCTTGAAGGAGAAATGATATTAATATGGAGCAGTATGGTTGGGGAAGGAGATTTCTGCTTGGCCTCACAAGATCTAAGTGCTGCCAGTTTACTGCCAAAGAATGAGTTGTGAAATGTGAAGTTTGAGCAAGGACCTACACTCAAGGAATGACTTTGGTGCTGATGACATGTGCTGTGTATTTTGTGGGAAGTACACTTTGAATTGCTGTGTGTGTGTGTGTGTGTGTGTGTGTGTGCTGGGAGTGGGTGAAGATGCTAGGATCGGATTCTCTTATATTACTCATTCTAGTGAACAAAGCTGCCAGGCGGCGGTAACGTAACCTATTTCAGAAAGCACAAACAAAACAGCGTTTCCAGAAAGGGATCAAACACTCTACCTCTTTCCCATTAGTGCCATGCCTTTTGTGACTGAGATGTGTAACCATAAATGTCACCATAGAAGTACGCATTCACTCTATGAGCATTACTGACCACTCACTATGTTCCAGACACTGCTGAAACAGCAGTGCAGAAAGCAAAGAGCAAATGCTTTTAACTTTTAATATGGAGGAGAAAGAAAAAAAAAAAAAAAAACCCTGCCACCATTCAGTCCTTTAAAATAAGCAGTAAATAAATCAAAAAACTATAGAAATAATTAAACCGTCCTGGAGAACAGACATTTTGGTAGTTACCCATTCTCTTATTTATTGTTTCCCTTTATAGGAGTGACAATCATTTAAAAAGGAAGAGTTCGGGCGCCTGGGTGGCTCAGATGGTTAAGCGTCTGCCTTCGGCTCAGGTCATGATCCCAGGGTCCTGGGATCGAGTCCCGCATCAGGCTCCTGGCTCAGCGGGGAGTCTGCTTCTCCCTCTGACCCTCTCCCCTCTCATGCTGTTTCTCTCTCGCTCGCTCTCTAAAAAATAAATAAAATCTTTAAAAAAAAAAAAAAAGGAAGAGTTCAGAGTTGGTTGGAATTTAAAAGTGAGCTGAGGGGCGCCTGGGTGGCTCAGTTGGTTAAGCGACTGCCTTCGGCTCAGGTCATGATCCTGGAGTCCCTGGATGGAGTCCTGCATCAGGCTCCCTGCTCAGCAAGGAGTCTGCTTCTCCCTCTCCCACTCCCCCCTCTTGTGCTCTTTCTCTCTCTCACTCTCTCTCTCAAATAAATAAATAAAATCTTTAAAAAAAAATAAAATAAATAAAAAATAAAAAAAAATAAAAGTGAGCTGAGTACAGTATTTCCCCTGCAAAAGAACAAACTTGTGCCGATGAAGTGGGATGGTACTGTCCAAGGTACCAGCGGCTTCTCAGTACACCTCGCTGGGATCTGAACATAACTGTGGTTCTCCCATAACTTTACAAAGGTAATATTTTGCCCTTAATAAGTAGGTAGACATCACAGACTATAGTTACATATGTGTGTAGATTAAAAATAGCTTTCCTTTCGGGGCGCCTGGGTGGCTCAGTCGTTAAGCGTCTGCCTTCAGCTCAGGTCATGATCCCGGGTTCCTGGGATCGAGCCCCGCATCGGGCTCCCTGCTCGGCGGGAAGCCTGCTTCTCCCTCTCCCACTCCCCCTGCCTGTGTTCCCTCTCTTGCTGTGCCTCTCTCTGTCAAATAAATAAATAAAATATTTTTTAAAAAATAGCTTTCATTTATTCTTATTTCAAATGTCCTATTTGGATTTAAATATAATTCCTTCAAAATACATAGAATCAGGGAGTGAAGGTTTTCTATCGATTCAGTTCAATCAAGTTTCTAAAACACATTTCACCTTGTAGATGATATTCTTTCTTATACCCAGCTGAAATCTCTCCTGCTTGATTGAATGAAGTTACAAATTCAACTGTCTACAAAGGTCAGAAAGAGGGCAAAGTAAATGATTAAAATGGGACCTTTAAAAAAAAAAAGACTTTTTATTTATTTTAGAGAGAGAAAGAGCGTGCACGACCAGGAGGAGGGGCAGAGAGGGAGGGAGAGGGACAACCTGACCCTGCACTGGGGCTCAATCTCACAACCCTGAGATCATGACCTGAGTCGAAATCAAGACTTGGATGCTTAAACCATTGGGCCACCGAAGCACCCCTAAAATGGGATATTTTCTTTCTTTCTTTTTTTTTTTGTAGTTTTAAATTTTATTATATTATGTTAGACACCATACAATACATCGTTAGTTTTTGATGTAGTGATCCACAATCCATTGTTTTCGTATAACACCCAGGGCTCCATGCAGTACATGCCCTCCTTAATACCCATCACCGGGCTAACCAATCCCCCGTGCCCCCTCCCCTCTAGAACCCTGTTTGTTTCTCAGGTCCATAGTCTCTCATGGTTCATCTCTCCCTCCAATTCCGCCCCCCATTTTTCCCTTCCTTCTCCTAATGTCCTCCATGTTATTCCTTATGTTCCACAAATAAGTGAAACCATATGATAATTGACTTTCTCTGCTTGACTTATTTCGCTTAGCATAATCTCCTCCAGTCCCATCCATGTTGATGTAAAAGTTGGGTATTCATCTTTTCTGATGGCTGAGTAATATTCCATTGTATATATGGACCACATCTTCTTTATCTAAAATGGGACATTTTAAGTAGAACTGACATGCCAGGGTGATGGGTATTGAGGAGGGCACGTGTTGTGATGAGCACTGGGTGTTATACATAACTAATGAATCATTGAACACTACACCAAAAACTAATGATGTATTATACAGTGGCGAAGTGAACATAAAAAAAAAAAAAGAACTGACATGCCTTCAGTGTTGGGAAAACAATAGCATGATGGGGACTAATTACCAGGAGAGCATGGGCTCTGTCTAAAGGGAGAAGCTTCTCTACTCAGCTCCAACCATGTGTCCATGTGGGGCAACAAACTCTGTCTTGTAAAATTATCTCATTATTTAGAAGAAGCTCAAAAATTTCTTAATCTAAGAATTTTTTAATTAATTCACAATTTCTTACAATGCACTGTGTAAAAGCCAAAAGGCTGGATCCTACCCAGAGACTCCCTTTTTGCCATCTCTGTTCAGTGCCAACTCTCTTGCTGGAAATTTTAGAAACAGAAAATTGGAAGATGTAAAAAAAAAAAAAAAAAAACCAGATATTTTCTTTCCCATTTCACAGATGGGGAAATCAAAGTACAAAAAAAAATATCTTAGATTTCCATTTTTTTAAGGAGAGTTGAGAATGTGACCCCAAATATCTGTTATCAAGTACACTAAATTAAAAACAAACAGACAGTTAGCACTTAGAAGAATTCATTGTATAAAACAATGTACCATGGGTTGAGGACAGTACCTGGTTTAGAGTGAGTTCTCTATAAATATGTATTGTAGAAACTGCTGAACAGCCACATACTATGGTTGTGTATCATAGCAGTGAGGTGTAAAGATCTTAATTCATACTAACTTAGAACTGTGCCAACAAACAGCTTACTATCTGTATGACATTCTCTCAGACTCAGTTTCTTCAACTGTAAAATGGGAATAATATCCAACCTGCCTCTTTGTTAGGAGGATCTGAGATAATACACTACACTATCCACGTCTACACATTTTATATATGTAGTGCCCCTTATTCAAATTACTTGACACATTACCAGAATGGCAAGTCAGAAAAAATGTAGTAGAAAGGGACAACAAGGTTTAATGGAAAGGTCACAAGTTGTGGAACCAGTCCAAACTGAGTTGGACACTAGTTCTGCCATTTACTGGCCTGGCTACCCTGAGTAAGCTACTCTTTAATGACACCTTCATAGGGCTGTTGTAAAAATTAAAAATTATTGAGCACCTACCCTATGCAATGCACTATGCCAAGCCATTTGCTTCCTTTTGTTCACTCAATTTATGTAGAGTGCTTAGCACTGCCTGGGCTATAGTAAGTGCTCAACAAACAGTAGAAAGTGTTGTTATCAGCATGTCTGAATAGCAATGAGCACTTAACATTGCTCAGGAGAGCCTTGTGAGTACAATGGATAAATGTGGACTGGATGAAACTATAATTAAGTGGGTTTGTGAAACAGTTGAATACACCCTGGAGAAAATATTAGATAACAGCTGAGAGGCAAAAGTTTTTTCTTGTAAAAGGCAAGAACGTAAATATTTTTGGCTTTGTGGGTCCGACAGTCACTGTAGCAACTACTCAACCCTGCCCTTTTAGTGCAAATGCAGTCATGGATAAGACATAAACTTCCAATAAAACTTTATTTACAGAAACAGGTGGCAAGCTGGATTTGGCCTATGGGTCATGATATGCTGACCCCTGGTGTAGAGTAAAAAGATGATGGCATGTGACAGGATAAAGTGTGCTATTCAGTTGAAGAAACCGAGTGCACAAGCACTTAAACTCTTGGAATTAAAATCAAAACTGAGGATGATCATGGTAGGTGAGATCCCAAAAACAAAAGCAAAATTGCTAAAGTGATTTTAGCCCAGGAAAGGGAAAATTCTATCCTAGTCGGCTCTGGAGGGACCATGCCCAGTAATGTGAACCACAGCATATTCAACTGAGATTGGTGATAAAAGACCAACAAGAAATGGTTTACATGTTTCATCTGGCGAGCCTGCCACTGCACTTCACACATCAATTGCTAGTAGCTCCAAGGAGCACTGTGTAGAAAGGATTCTGAGTCCTCACATCTGGGCCTAAAGAGAATGAGGGCCAACACTGATTAGTAATGTCTTCCCAGGGCACAAGGGGAAAGCAGTGATGAGTGTGCCACATAAATGCCATCTTGAAAACCCTATCACATGAGGAAAGACAGGTAGTAAATAAATGGAATTTGTTATCCCAAATAAATTATATAACCCAAAATATAATCATCTTCAAGCTGGCAAGATAGTTCTACACTCTTAGGTATTAATCCGATCTTGCTAATAATGGACATATCCAAAATAGTTTTTATTACAGTGGGCAGCAGGGGCCTGGGCTAGGTCACCTAAATATTCTTCCCTGCCCTGCATGACACTATGTGATTTTTTTCAAGATGCCTTATTGTACTATCACAGCTGTGTTCCAGGTGGCTTAGTCTTTCCCAACAGCTTTGCTTTGAAGACGTCATGAATATTTAAACATACTTTAGGCTAAACATTTTTCATGCTTCTCAACTCACCCACAGTCCAAAGGTGGATTTTGGTTGGCAAGGAGGCTCATTTTCATGATGTGTGTTTATGCACATATGTGCAATATAAACCCACAGGCACTGTATTATATACACACATTTGGACCCTCAAGGTGCATGTATGTAAATTCTTCCTCTTAAATCTTGACACTCAGTTCTGAAGTCAAAGTCTGCAGTTAAAGGCCACTGACAGGTTTTCAGACACAAACTAGCAGCTTTACGATAAGAATGTACTGATTATTTGGAAATGACCTACTCGTGTTCCCACTGCACTTGTTCATAGATTATGACCTCAGAACCACAGTGACTGTGAGCTAGCCAGTGTCCCCTTCATTATTTTGTGGACCCTGAATAAGTCACAGAAGGTCCCAGAGACAGGTGGGGGCGGGCAAGCCATGAGGGTGAAGCTAAAGAGAGTTGACTAAGTATATGTATCTGTTCTTTTTTCCATGAAATCCCCATTGAAACAACTATAAAGGTGTTTCGTTTTGCTCCGTTTTAAGGACTTAACCCACCAAAATGGAGACAATAGGTGAGGAAAAAAACAAATCGCAGAAGCTGAATGTAGAAGAAAAACACACACACACACACACACCAAAATCTTAAGCTAACAGTGGAGAAAGCCAAGATTCGTAGATTAGCAGCACCCAATCAGAAATGAAGGTACCTCTAGAAATGAGGGTTAAAGCAGTGAGAATGGTTGAAATTGTTTAAGAAGCTGTCAGTTTCCAGCAATCACACTACTAGGTATTTACCCAAAGAATACAAAAATACTAATCCAAAGGGATACATGCACCGGATATTTAGAGCAGCAGTATCTACAATAGCCAAACTATGAAAACAGTCCTAGTGTCCATCAACTGATGAATGAATAAAGAAGACGTAGTATACAGATACAACAGAATAGTACTCAGCCACCAAAAAGAATGAAATCTTGCCACTTGCAATGACATGGATGGAGCTAGAAAGTATTATGCTAAGCAAACTAAATCAGTCAGAAAGACAAATACTATATGATTTCACACATATGTGGAATTTAAGAAACAAATGAGCATGTGGGCGGGGGGGGGAGGTGGAAAAACAGAGAGGCAAACCAAGAAACAGACTCTCAACTACAGAGAACAAAGTGATGGTTACCAGAGGGGAGGTGGGTTGAGGGATGGAGGAAATAGGCAATGGGGATTAAGGAGTGCACTTGTCGCAATGAGCACCATGTGATATATGAAGTGTTGAATCACTAAACTGTACACCTAACTAATATTACACTGTGTTAACTAACTGGAATTTAAATGAAAACTTAAAAAAAAAAAAAAAAAAGAAGAAGCTGTCAGTTCCTCAGATCAGCTTCCCTACTTCATGCAGCACAACTGCCAAGAGACCAACCTGGCAAAAGACCAGAGGTTTCTTCTCTAGAGAAAACAAAAGGTCTCTGGATGAAAGAACTCTAGAAATGGGTACTACTCTTTAAAAAGAAGGATATAAAATCAGAAAACTAAAATAGTTCTTAAAAAAAATTTTAATGAAAAAGCAAAGTAAAACTCAATAGAAAGGTTAAAAGATAAAGTTAAAGAAATCTCCCAGAACAGAAAGTAAAAAGACAAAGAGAAAACAGGAAACACAAGAAAAGAAAAGCTGAAGACTGTTAATGGGAAATCTATTATCCAAGTAATAGGAATCCCTGAATGCAAGGACAGAGAAAATAGAGGGGGGGAAAAAATCATCCATTATATTAGTTATCTATTGCTGCATAACAAATTATCCCAAATACTCAGCAATTTCTGACATTTATTCTCTTACCCAGTTTCTGAGGGTCAGGAATCCCTGGGAGCCGGTTAGGTGGGTGGTTCTGGGTCAGGGTCTCCCAAGAAGTTGCAGTCAAGCAGTCTAGGGGGTTACAGTCTCATCTGAAGGTTAGACTGGGGCCGGAGGATTTCTTCCAAAGTGACTTACTCACATGGCTATCGGCAGAAGCTTCGGTGGCTAGCTGGCTGTTGGCAGGAGGCCTCAGATCCTTGCCACATGGGCCTCCCCATATGGCTGTTCACATGGTAACTATCTTTCCCCAAAGCAAGTGATCCAAGAGAAAGAAAGAGCACAGCCAAACAGAAGTCACTTTGTCCACTGTGTCTTTTATACTCTAATCCGAGAACTGAATTACTATCACTTCTGCTGTATGCTACTGGTCACAGAGACCAACGCTGGTCCAATAATGACAGTGAACTGTACAGGGGGTATGACTGTTGGGAGGCAAGGATTGTGGGCACCATCTTGGAAGCTGGTAACTATATCCATGAAGAGTGAGTGTGTGAGGGGCGCCTAGGTGGTTCAATTGGTTAAGCGTCTGCCTTCAGCTCAGGTCATGACCCCAGGGTCCTGGGATCAAGCCCCACATTGGGCTCCCTGCTCAGCCAGGAGCCTGCTTCTCTCTCTGCCCCTCCCCCCCAACTTGTGTGCGCTCTTGCTGTCTGAAATAAATAAATAAAATCTTAAAAAAAAAAAAAGAGTCTCTGTGTGTGTGGTGTGTGTGTGTGTGTTTGTGTGTTTATGTATATTTTAATTCTCAGAGTTTAAGGGCATGTTTCCTGAATTGAAAAAGCTAACTGCTTAGGACAATGGGCCCACTATAAGGCCTATCATTACGAATTTTCAAAATACCACGGATCCTACACGCTTCCAGAGACGTTAAAAAGTCAGATCAGGGGCGCCTGGGTGGCTCAGTTGGTTAAGCGACTGCCTTCGGCTCAGGTCATGATCCTGGAGTCCCTGGATCGAGTCCCGCATCGGGCTCCCTGCTTGGCAGGGAGTCTGCTCCTCCCTCTGACCCTCCTCCCTCTCATGTGCTTGCTCTCTCTCATTCTCTCTCTCTCAAATAAATAAATAAAATCTTTAAAAAAAAAAAAAGTCAGATCACCGGGGTGCCTGGATGGCTCAGTTGGTTAAGTGACTGCCTTCGGCTCAGGTCATGATCCTGGAGTCCCTGGATCGAGTCCCGCATCGGGCTCCCTGCTCGGCAAGGAACATGCTTCTCCCTCTGACCCTCCTCCCTCTCATGTGCTCTCTCTCTCTCGTTCTGTCTCAAATAAATTAAAAAAAAAAAAAAAAGTCAGATCACCAAGGATACACAAATGGCCAATGGGTATGTGAAAAGTTGCTCACCATCACTAATCATCAAAGAAATGAAAATCAAAACCACAATGAGATACCACCTCACACTTATTAAAATGAATAATCAAGAAGACAGGAGATGACAAGTACAGGCAAACATAAGGAGAAAAGGGAACCATTTTGGCAACCCTTGCACTGTTGGTGGGAATGGAAAACAGTATGAAGGCTTCTCAAAAAATAAAAAATAGAACTACCATGTGGTCCAGCAACTCTACTTCTAGGTATATATCCAAAGGAGATGAAACCACTGTCTCAACGACATTTCTGTACCCCCATGTTCACCACAGCATTATTCATAATGGCCAAGACATGGAAGCAACCTGTATCTGTTGATGAATGGATTAAAAAATTGTGGTATATACACACTGAAATATTATTCAGCCATAAAAAAGGAAGGAAATCTTACCATTTGCAACAATATGGATGAATCCCGAAGGCAGTATGCTAAGTGAAGTCCAAGAAAGAAAAATACTATGTAATCTCACTTATATGTGGAATCTAAAAAAATCAAACTCATACAGAGAGAGAGTAGATTGGTAGTTGCTGGAGGCAGGAGCGAGGTGGGGAGTGGAGGGAAAGAGTAAAGGTGGCCAAGGGGTACAAACTTCTAATTATAGATAAATCCTAGGGATGTAATGGACAGTATGGTAACCAGAGTTAATAAATACTGTACCGTATACTTGAAAGATGATAGGAGAGTAGCTTTCACGACATATGCACAAAAAATGGTACACCTATGGAGGTGATGGATAGGTTAACTAACCTTATTGTGGTAATCACTTCATGATATACACGTACATCAGATCATGTTGTACACCTTAAACCAACACAATGGTATGTCAGTTAGGTCTCAACAAAGCTGGGGGGAATAGATCAAAGAATAAATACAGAAGGCTTTCCAACTTCTCCAGGGCAACATCGGAAGTTGACAGCAATAAACAATACCTTTAAAATCTTGAAGGAAAATGATTTCCAAGCTAGAATTAAACCTACCAAAATGGAAAACACTGGAGAGGAAACAACCAGGTTTTAGAAGCTGGAAAGTAAATTAAAATAAAACAAAACCTGAATCTTAAAACTGACAGCAGAGAAACCTGAGAATAATGAATTTACCAGCACATGAAACCTCTTGAAATGAAGGTTGAAGAAGGGTGGCTGAAATATAGTTAAGTGCTAAGTGCTTTGTGGGCCTTTTCAATTCTGGAAATGTATGGGCTTAAATTCTGGGAATTAAAAATGTAGTTATACCAGCCAAGTCATCAATGAAGTAAGAGAACAGAATGAAAGTGTTTTTAATCAGGTTTAGTAAGTTACTGCAAGAAGCATTTTGCCAAAATGGGGGAGTAGAGAAAAAGGAAGACAAAGGAAATGAGAATGAGAGATCCAAACCCAAAGAGGGACAAACAGGAGCCCCAGCATGGTGGTGAAGGAAGACTCCAGAGGGATAGCTATGTGCCCGACCAGGTCGGGGGGGACCAGTCCAGAGTGGGCAACCAGATCAGAAGTCCCCGGGGCAGGAAGCTCTTTCCAGGTGATGAAATCTACCTCAAGTATCTGAATGTCTTAAAGGGAATTTAAACACTTGGTGAAGGCTTTGAGATTGAATTCCTAATAAGCACCTAGGAAACCAAGCATACAACAGAATACAAGACAATTATTAACTCCTGGGGGCGGGGGTGAGGAACGCTGTCAAGGGGGGAAAAAAAAGCAATCATACTTTATAATAGGGCTCAGCTGTGACTAGAGTTTACAAAGCCGTAATAATGTAAACACTGAATACTGACCTAATCAAAACTATGAAATAACTATACTGGGGGGGAGGGGAGGACTGCCATGGTCAGAATTTAATAGAGAATGCACAGAACTGAAATATCTAGCATTAGTAATAAGCAAGGGAAATACCAAAATAATCAGCTAAAAGAGGTGCAATGATTGCTTCTGGGAGGGGAAATGAGGTAGGAAATAAGAGACTACTGTATTTTGTGGCCAACTTTGTAGAATCCTTTAATTTCTAAACTGCATGTTTATTAGTTTGATCTTAGAAATGAATATGCTGCCCTGAGAAATAAGGAGACAACAGTCAATCGTTCATTCAATAAGCATTTAAAGTGTGCCTGGAGGGGCACCTGGGTGGCTCAGTCGTTAAGCGTCTGCCTTCGGCTCGGGTCATGATCCCAGGGTGCTGGGATCGAGCCCCGCATCGGGCTCCCTGCTCAGCGGGAAGCCTGCTTCTCCCTCTCCCACTCCCCCTGCTTGTGTTCCCTCTCTTGTGGCTCTGTTAAATAAATAAATAAAATCTTTAAAAAAATAAAGTGTGCCTGGGGATTTGGGGTAAGGGTGGGGAGACTGAGTCCCTGTCCTCCCTCACAGGCCAGTGGGTTTCTCAAACACAGCCAGTCGGGGGTGGGGGGCAGGATTTCAAACTCTTCTCTAGTGAGGCGTTAATAAGGTGGAAAACAGATGCTTGGACATCTGCTTGTCTTGAATTTCAAGGTTTGTGGCTAGTGGCAGGGGTACCCTTGGAAGGTTGATGTGGGCTTAGCCTCAAGGCACGCTGGGATGGGGGCAGGTGGGGCAGGTGGGGCAGACAACTCCGGAAATAACAATGGCCCTTAACAAGGGCAGCTGGCAATGGGGGATGTATTTTCTAAAGCACTAGAGTGACCCAGGCTAGTTTCAAGCATGAGGGTCATTGTTGTGGCTGCTTTGTTTACATGACCTCATTCAATCCTCACAATGAACTGCTGAGGTGGTTGTCATTATCATCCCCATTTTCTTTTTTTTTTTAAACATTTTATTTATTTATTTGAGAGAGAGAGAATGAGAGACAGAGAGCACGAGAGGGAAGAGGGTCAGAGGGAGAAGCAGACCCCCTGCCGAGCAGGGAGCCCGATGCGGGACTCGATCCCGGGACTCCAGGATCATGACCCGAGCCGAAGGCAGTCGCTTAACCAACTGAGCCACCCAGGCGCCCCCATCCCCATTTTCTAGATTGGAGCCCGGACGGGTTCCGTGACTTGCCTACAATCACACAGCTTGTAAACCCACAGAGCTAAAATTCAAACCCAAATCTTATATCCATGCCCTTCAGCCTCAGCCTGGGTCTTCCCTCAACTGTTGGATGAAGACTTGTTTTTAAGACCTGGATTTAGGGGCGCCTGGGTGGCTCAGTCGTTAAGCATCTGCCTTCAGCTCAGGTCGTGATCCCAGAGTCCTGGGATCGAGCCCCACATCGGGCTCCCTGCTCCGCAGGGAAGCCTGCTTCTCCCTCTCCTACTCCCCCTGCTTGTGTTCCCTCTCTCACTATGTCTCTCTCTGTCAAATAAATAAATAAAATCTTAAAAAAAAAAAAAAAACCTGGATTTAGTTTCTGCTCTGCCATTAATCAGCTGTGTGATCTTACGCAAGTTGCTTCCCTTCTCAGTATCTGTTCCCAAGCGTGGAAAACGGATGGGGGTTGGCTCAGATGACGACTAAGCATCCTTTATACTCCGGCAGTCTATGTGAGGATAGGGGAAGCCAACAGGAAAAGGAAATGTACGAATGTGATGCAGAGGTCGAGCTTTTTCTCCGAGTCTCAAGTTCCTCATCTGTTAAAATGGGAATCAAGACACACCTCACATGGGTGTTGAGTGTGTTAAAAAAGGTAATGTACGGGCGCCTGGGTGGCTCAGTTGGTTAAGCGACTGCCTTCGGCTCAGGTCATGATCCTGGAGTCCCGGGATCGAGTCCCGCATCGGGCTCCCTGCTCGGCGGGGAGTCCGCTTCTCCCTCTGACCCTCCCCCCTCTCGTGCTCTCTGTCTCTCATTGTCTCTCTCGCAAATAAAGTCTTAAAAAAAAAAAAAAAATAAAAAAATAAATAAAAAAATAAAAAAAAAAGGTAATGTACAAAAAGTACTTAGCACTTGTCCAGGTACGTAGTAAGTGCTCGATAAGCACGAACTCCGATGCGTTCCAATTACTCATATGCTGACAAGAGCGCCCCCATGCTTGAATTCCTGAAACTTCCACTTGTGGTAAGGTCAAAGCACCATGTTTGCAGGAAGATGAGTGATCAAAACAGAAGAAAGGGAGTCAAACAAAATTACTGTCTAACAGGAACGTGTGCTGTTGCCCTTTATTGGTTTTACATACGAGTTAGTTTACGAATACTTTCAGGAGCATGTAAGTGTGAAATTGGAAAGCGTCACTCCGAGACTGCCACGAGCCACCGCACTGGCGATATAAGAGGGGGAGGAGGAGGAACGGGGTGGGCCAGGGAAGGGAGAAAAGGACAGAAGCAGAAAGGAAAGGAAGGTGAACCAAAAGTGTGGAAAGACAAAAGTGTGGAAAGACTCCCCCAGTTACGGGGCTGGGGAGCAAATGGATTTTAAAGTTCAAAGCTCATTCATCCAGATTTATTATTGAACACACACACTTTTACTTGACTTTTTAAACATGCCCCACCCCCCCCACCTCTGCTTTTACTCAAGCCATTTTCTCCGTCTGCAATTCCTGTTCCCAGCCACGGACACTGCTCAAGGCCTGCCTCAGCTTTCAGGCCAAGCTTGAATTTTATTTTCTTTCAGAAGAAATTGTAAAGCACGCATGGTTCATGAGAATGCAGACTTGGGGTCAGCGTCGACCTGTTCTGGAATCAAGCTGGGTGAACTGCAGACAAGTTTCTTAATCGTTCTAAACCTCAGTTTCCTGGTCTGTAAACCCCAGACGTGTAACAACAAATCCAGAGGGCGCAATAATTAGAGATAATGCACATGAAGCGCTTAGCCACCTGCTCCACAAATGTCAGCAGCTATTATGCCCTCGTCCCACTTTCTCCACGCCTCAAATGCAGCCCCTGTTCCATGGAACTAGAATGACTGAGAAGCCAGGCTGTCCATCCTCAGTGTCCCAGAGGGAAGAAACCATGCTTCCCCCAAAAGAACCTGGACTACTACTCAATAAACGTCATGTGGATTGAATGCAGTAACTATGTCAATCCTCAAGCTCACGATTATTTACTATTTCAAGTAGAAGATGAAACATCCCGAACAACGGACTCCAGGTGACCAGACGATCATGGCAAGGTGTGGGATGACACTGAAGTTCCAGTGAAGGAACCTATTCTGCGGTGGGAACCCTCCGCTCCAGTGATAATGAAAGCAAGAACAACCATAAACAACCAACATGTACTGAGGATTTACTATGTCCCAAACGCTACTTGTGAGTGCTTTATCTGTAAGAACTCAGTTAATCCATGGAATCAGCAACTCCACAGCAAAAGGGCAACTCTCAAGAGAGTTTACAGAGAAGGAAACGGAGCAGAGAAGGAAACGGAGCAGGGTGACGAACTGTCTCAGTGTGCCTGGGTCTGAGATGCTTCCTGCGATGCAAGACTAAGAAAGCTAAAACCAGAAAAATCCCAGGCACACTGGGATGAGTGTGCCCGAACACTGAAGCACACAGACATTAAGTTAATGCCCTGGGTTAAGGAGTGGCCACACCAGGATTATGCATACAAGATCCCCATCACCTGTCTAGAGCTGGCCATATGAACTTAGGCACATCATTTACCATCTCTGGGCCTCAGCTGTTTTCAACTTCAAAATCAAGGGGTCAAACTAAATCAGGGATGGCAAATAAATGGGCTCCCTTGCCCATGGCAAAGCTAACTGATTAGGCCACTCCTCCCAATCTACCCAACTTGGGCTTCAGAGTCTTTCTCAACCCAACGCACTGGGCACTCCAACCCATTTGTAGGAGTAGATGCTTAGCATGATCTCTGAAGCTGGCAGCTTTACCTTCATAGTTTGTCGGCGCTAAACTAGCTTCCTGAAATCCTTCTGGTCTCTTAGGAGTTGGCAGACTAGCATCCAAGGACAGAGAACAGACAGATGACAGCAATACTGACAATGGAAGGGACAGTCCCCAGAGCCTGGGCACTCCCTCAGTCCATTCCTGTGTTACATACCCCTCCAAGCACAGTATGGTGAATGAGAGCAGGGACTCTACAGAAACTGGGCTCAGAATCCTGGATTACCATTTACTAGCTGTGTGACTTTGGGCAAGTTACTTAACCTCTCTGTTTCTTGATTCCCTCAACTACAAAGTGAGGATTGTAATAGTAACTACCTCAGGGGATCATTATAAGGATTCAGTAAGTTAATATGGGTAAAATGCTTAGCACATAGTAAGTGCTCTATGCGTTAATATTAGAATCCTCAAAAGCACGCTCTGGGGTGGATATTATTTAACAGACGAGAAACTGAGGTTAAGAGAAATTAAGTTGCCAAAAGTCACACACACAGCAGCTACTTAACTGAGGCAGCAAAGCTGGAATTCAAATACTGATTCCAAAGCTTTTGCTTTGCCACACTGCCACTCAGTAAAAACTCAAATACTTATTAAAAGAATCAATGTTGAAATAAAAGTGATTCTTGACTATCTGTAGGGACTTGCCAACCTGAGGCCACTGTCCTCCCTTCAGTACCTGCTTATTCCCTATGGGCACTGCCTTCCTAGAGGGCTCTGGAGTATTGCCTACTTTGACACCACACCCATTCACACCATCGGCAGGCAGACAGGTGATGCCAACAGACGGGGAGCATCTGCTGAGTCTCCAGCTTCTGAGCAACAGGGGAGAGAATCTTTCAGATTCTGATTATTGGTCTTCCCGTTATCAGTAAAGTGAATTTTGTTATTTTATAGATCTGCATCTTTCAGAGAATTGAGCAAACACAGATTAGGGAAAATAGGTAAAGGGATTAAGTATCTACATACCTATGCTGTATCTTATCACTCTCAGTCCCCTAGGGATCCTCCTAAACATACATATCTTTGGTCTTAATAATCATAATTATTCACAAAAATATCTACTCTGGTAAACACTAAAATTCCTAAAGCTAATATATTTCTCACCATGTTATTATGTCCAAAGAGAGTAAGCTGGTGCCCATGTTTCTAATGCATTCCATCTACTGTTTCCTTTTTAAAAGCAGGAAAGGTGCTCAGCTTTACCCAAGATGGATTTGGGAAGTCTCTAACACTAGTGAGAGAGACCGGAAATTGCTTTCATTCCTGCCTCTCTCCAAAGGCTGCAAACCCTGGGTTCGGGTTGTTATGCACCTTGCTGGCTGGAGCTGAGCTGGCAGTCTAAAGGGGGTGACATTGAACTGGTGTCCACCGACGTCCACAGAGCAGTCAGCCAGATGCATGATGTCCTGCTCTCCATCTACATTTTTAGAAATCAGTTCAATGGCTCCCACCCGTCCCGCCTTAGAGATGACCAGGAAGGCGGGCAGGAAGAAAGTGAACTGGGGGAGGGAAAAAAAGACACGTTTTCCTCCAAAGGCTCTCATGTTGCTTATTAGATAAAGTCGGCTCCGTCAAGACAGTGCACTCTTTATATTCTGAATGGTTCCTTGGTTTTAGAACTGTGGCATTCCTGCCCGTGCTGTTTCAGAGGAAAGCAGCCTCTTGGCTAGCAACCGGGACTCTCTCTGCTGCATTACCAAGGGAGTTACCCAGCAGGGGGAGGGTCCTGGCAAATAATAGTGTTTTTACCTCTAAAATGTGCTCTCTGACTCTGTAAGAGGGGCGAGAGCAGATAAAAACAAACTCCGAGGGAAGGGCTGGAGAAAGGTGGAAATGCTGAATGCAATTTTAACAAAGGGGAATGGGAACAGACTACACGGTGCAGTGGTTAGGAACCCTGGCTTGGAATCTGAAAGATTTGGGACTCTGCAACTCAGCGTGTGACCTTGGAGAAATTACTGAACCATCTCCTGTGACTAAAGGAATCTGTTTCCTCCTCTGAAAACCGGTAGTAACAACAGTTTTCTCCCCAGGGTTGTTATGAGGCTTGCATGAGACAAGTGAAGGGCACAGCACCTAGGGCTGGCATTCTTATTATTCACCAGTCTGCCTATCTCTGCACATCGTTTTACAACAATGTTATCGGACAACATTTACCAAGCACTTACTACAACCAGGCACAGTGCTGAGCTCTGGGTTTCATGGGAGAATTAAGTAAGTCTTAGAATGACTATGTTAACAAATATATCAACAATATAACAAACAAATTATATTAATAAATATATTGGGAGTATTAGTACTCGGATCATTACAAGGATAATGAGAGAACACCTGCCGTGAAGGGTTTAGTACAGTGCCTGACATACATAAAGAACTCACACGAAGGTGGATATTAACATGAAGAACAAGTCCCATTTGCCTCGGCGACAAGCAGGAGGGTGACAGGGTTAACATGCAGGGTTTTCCCCTCCCCCATTTCACCACGTCCTATGCTACCAGCTCTCATATCCCTGGCCAGCTCCTAGCCTCCACCAGGAACTTGGCTCTTCCAAACAACTATGGAAGGACCCAGCAGCTCAAGAGCTTGAAGGTTAAGGTGATGAAAATACAGAAAACTGGTCAGGCTAGCCATTACCCTAGTGAGTAGCAGCAACTGGAAGGAAGCCTGCTTGGTCCGTGCTCTTTCCTAATCTAGATGATGGCCACGTGGACGCGTTCACTTTGAGGAAACTCAATTTCTACAATTAAGATTTGAACACTCTTCTGTACAAATGTTACAATAAAAAAAGTTAAAAATAGTGACTGCCCTTCTCCAACATCCAAAGCACAGAGCAGCCCTTCTCGATGGGCATGCCACACTCAGGTGGTGGGCACGCCACACTCAGGTGGTGGGCACGCCAGGTCAATCACCTGTGGCAGTGAGCAGCTTCCTCAGTTTACCCACCAGGGAGCTGCAGAATTACCAGTTTTTTTTTTTTTTTTTTTGGTAAAATTGGAAAGTAGTGCTCTAGAGTACCAAACGACAACATCCTCCCCAATCACACGAGTCTACCTTAAGGTTTTTCCTATCTAAGGTCAGTTTTATTGACTCAGTTTTTAATGAGATTGTTTCATCTTCTCCAACAAGAGTATACCACATTTATGGGTCAACACTTCTAGACTGCTCTTTACAAAACGGAGAGCCTTTGACATCATTCCATAGCTTACTCTTCATAACAAGCAAATATCTAGTAACAAGCAAATATCCCTCCCTCTTTCCTTTCCCCACAATCGCTGGGGGGGGTGGGGGAACACCTAAAATAAATTTCAATCATTTATCAAGTCAATGGATATAACACAGACTACATGCTGGTTTTCTCTTTGAAAGTTTATTGTTATTAAAAAAAAAAAAAACCTATACTTGTTACATTTTACATTCACCTCTCAGAACATTTAATGATACCAGTTAATGATGATATATAAAAAGCCCACCAGCTGCTTGAAATGGCTGCAAGTTTTTACCATGTACTGGTATTAAATTGGTTTGAACTCTTTGGAAAAATTGGTGTAACATTAAGTACCAAGATTTCAAATTCCCAGATTAGAAACAAGATTTTTAAGTCAGGAGGAAATTTAGTAAAAATTCAAGGCTAAAAGGAAATGTTAATAGAAAAACAAAAATACTGTAAAAATAGGATTCCCCCCGCCCCCGTTAGGTTAAAAAAAAAAAAAAAAAAAAACAACCAACCCCACCCCACCCCCAATATTTCTCTTAGAAAAGTCACCCAATCCTGAACACAGGGTCTCACACACAAATACAAGTAGCTTGATTTGTAGATCAGCTTCTGGGATCTTATACTAGCCCCAGTTTGGAGTTTTAAAAAAAAAATTAAGTTAGGTAGTTACAGGTCCATAAATACTGGTATCCAAACGAATGAAAACATCCTGGCTTTGGTATGGCTACAGAAATCTGGAAATTGTTCAAGAGGACACTGGCTTTGGAAGAGAGGGAGTGAGAGGGTAGGGAAGGCAACACAAAGCCCCCAAGCGGAGGTAAAATAAATACGGGGACACATCCATAGCAAAGACTGAGGCAGGTGCCTCAAACAAAAAACACATACAGGTTCTTGATCAGAATAACCCAAGTGCAAGTTCTTGATCAGATTGAAACATGTACAGGTTCTTCCTAAGAGTTGTCTAGACCAACCTTTTTCAAAGCATTATCTGCAAGAAACGGTCTGAATTGGGGAATGCACGTGGTACCCTATGGTCTGGTGAGAGAGAAAGACCTTCTGGAATAAGAATGGCCACCCGGGCTAAAAGCCAGCCCCTTGTTAGTCCAGGAATATCAAAATCTGTTTTGTCCACCACAAAAGTACCTCCAACTCCTAACAAGGGGGCTCTGCTATCCCTGGTCACCACAGGGGCCTGCTAGAGGGACTGAACTGCTGGCTTTTCATCTCTGGGGTGATAAAATAAAAAACTCTTCTGGGATTAGGAGTATAATTTACTGTGCTGTGTCTCAAGTCTATTCCCTACCTGCCCCCATTCCCACAGTCATGATTAAGGATTGTGAGGATACTGAGGAGCAGAAGGCAGTGATGTGGTCAAGGCCAGAGCACGGCCTCATCACCCTAAAATTTATAGAAGAGAAGAAGCCAAAGTGCCCATTCTCTGGTCTTCAGATGAACAGTTACTTCACAAAAGCACAAAGGTGCCACCAGAGAAGGCAAGGGAAAAAAAAAAAAGTGACTTGTTGCTTTGATGCTGAAATCCCCAGTAGTTATCAACACAAGGCTTTCCAAAAAAAAAAAAAAAAAAAACTTTGGTGTACTGCTAGGACGCCAAGTAAGACAATCATTCAAAAAAACCCACTCTGATGACCACATACACTATAACTAAATTTCCATCACAGGGCACTAACGGAGAACAGACTGCTATTATGGGACGTCACACACACCACGGGGACAATTCCAGCAAGAGAGGCCCTCTCGTAGAGCAAAAGCTGCCAGGAAGAAACACGAGAGGAAGGCCCTGTTTACTGTGGACTTGGTTCACCCCAGGAATCATCATGATGGGGGCTGCGGGCAGAGAAGAAGCACAGAACACCCACCCAGGCAACTCTAAATAAACAAGCATCATTTACCCTATTATCTAAAGGAGACTCCAACACCAGGGGGAAAAAAAAAGAGAGGAAAAAAATGAGTTATAAATTAAAACAAAAATCTGTACAAGTCTTGACTCAATCAGTAAGTTTTGGTCTCTGTTGAAGCCAGGACTTAACAAGAAGGTGATTCACTTGTTATCACGGCCCCCCAACTTGCTTTGGGGTATATGCATCAAGAGACGACACAAAGAGAATCACCTGAGACCGAGGGCATGACGTACAAAGATTTCCTAAGATGCGTAAGGTGTACTGATTTCCCACAGAGAGGCTAACAGTTGCTGTAACCCCAAATTCTTTACATATCCTACGGTGGCAGCTTAGAAACCAGAAAAACCCATCTGCCAGCAAATCCCCTCTCCAAGGCTGGAAATGAGGGGCAGGCGGCAGGGAGTACGGGGAATGCCATTTCCCCAGGATTCCTTCGGTGAGTGGCAGCCACGGCAGAGCTCCTTTGTCTTCAGCGTGGTGGGCCAGACCTCCTGGGAGGCTGGGGCGACGACAAGGCTCCACAGGCTCGAGACACAGTCCGTGTGCAGTAACAGCCTCAGCGACAAGAGTGCGCAAGTGGAGTTGTAGTGAGAGTCTACAGATCACTGATGACTGCCCAGTCAGTCTCCCCTCCCCATCCACAACAGATAACCCAGATAATCAGCCTGCGCCAGGTACCACTTCATCTCCTTAGGAGCAGGGAACAGAAATGAATTAGAAATAAAAACTTCCGAAATGACCCCTTGTTCCAGCTTGAGCTAGAACAAATATGTCTAAATAAACCACTTGCATTAAATAACATTTAAAATGCAGTACCTTCAGCACATTTTGGAGCATGAGATGTCCCCTCCCCCAACCCATTTACTTCAGTGCACGTAGCCACCCAGGCAAATTTTTCTGTCGCTCAGCCAGTGGAATGGATGGCATATGCCAGATGTTACACAAGGCATTTATTTCTCAGAGAAGGCTGAGAGCCAGGAGAATTAATCTCCTTCTGCTAGGACCTCTGCCCCAAGCTTCTGGGGAAACAGTGAATTGGGCTCGACAAGGGAAAGAGCTATGTGATCCACTCATCAGATTCAAAACATGAAAATGCAATGTAGAGTGTATCCCTTCCTGGTAGAAAGACCTAAAGACAATTTAAAAAAAAAAATGTCCCTTAAACTCAAAGGAGGCTTAAAAAAAAAAAAAAAAAAACCCCAAAGAAATGAGTAAATCGGACTCGCAACACTCCCCAAATCAAGAGTTCATGGTGATGGCTGGCCGGAAGAGGTCGAGGCAGGAAGGAGCAACGCAAAGACCGAAGTGGCTGCCACCACAGCGCCTCGCAGAATCCACAACAGCGCTCCCCAGTTTCCAAGGCCAAGGAGCAATTCCTGGGTTAAAAACTTCTATTTGGAAGAAAACAAAACCAAAAACCACTCCAGAAAAAAGGTCAAGGGAAGAAGAACACTGTAGAAAGTCAAGCCGCTGACCTCCGGCGGATCACAAAGAGCCCGCGCTGAAGCTGGCCCAAGTAGATCCTCATCTTGGTGCTGTCACTTGTCTTCCTCACCCAGATCTGCAGGGGAGAAGGAAAAGGAACAAGATGAGAGCGGCTACAGCGAATACTGCGGAGCAAATCTTCCAGAGCATCAAAACATCTGCATGAATGAGGTGTGGGCGGACAACTGGCAACCTCCTCCTGTCAGGCTGTGGGGGCCCCCCCACAGGAAACCTCTAGCGTAGAGCAGGCATCAGCCCCGGACCTCTTTTCTCCTTCCTTCTCCCTCTCGCACACCTCTGATTAAGAAAATGGAAAGCACAGTAATCTCAGGTTCTATTTTTGCCTTGATCTTACGGACCTTTTTTTTTTTTATTTGGTTTGATTACAACATTATCAACATTCAAAATACATATATTCATGAATATAAACTTTCAATCAAATTTGGAAATATTTTCCTTGCCCCAAGAGACTTCCATATCATAGTCTTTCACTGCTCTGGTTTCCTGGCAATTAAGGCTAATGGTCATGGCAGAAAAAGAAGGAAAAAATAACAAGAAAAAAAAAAAAAGCCCATGAGTGAGCTAAGGCCCAATTAGGATCATCAGAAGGCTAAATTAGCTTAAGACAGCCCTTCCCTCCTGAGCATATCCTTTTCCCACAGATGGTATCAGATGTCTGACATTTTACAGGGCAGATGCACTCTTGCATAGAATGGAGAATCAACTCTGGCAGTAGGGGGACTGCAAAAGCAGACGAGGGCACTCAGTAAGTGTTATCTCTGTGGCCAGGACTGGGAAGAAAGCCACCTCCTCAGTCACCTGATACACCTGAGCTTTTTCATCTTCAGAACAACCCTATGAAGTACTATCCTCACCCCATTTTATAGAAGAGAAAGGCTGAGTCAACTTGTCTGATGTGAATCCTGGTGCCTGCTCTCAAAACCCCTGGCTTGCTCTTGTCCACTAACCTGGCCCTGGCTCTTCTTACCCGTTCTTCATCCATTTAATTAATGTGCAATCAGATGGGGCCAAAAGCATGATTCTTTTAAGTTCTGCGTCTCACCCACATATGCAAGTAGGAGTCTACAGACCTATCTTCTCCCTCCCCCATTCAGTTTTCAGGTTTTAAAAGTGTTTGTTCTCAGTCTCAATTCCTTTAATGTGATTGTTTAGCAACAGCGAGACTTTAAAGTCAAATACACTGGTTTAAAATTAAAGACCTCACATGAAGCTGAGCCTCTAAGGACCTTGCAGAAGCAATTTTTTTTTTTTAATAGAACTTTTTTTTTCTTAAGATTTTATTTACTTGACAGAGAGAGACAAACCAAGAGAGGGAACACAAGCAGGGCGAGTGGGAGAGGGAGAAGCAGGCTTCCCACGGAGCAGGGAGCCCGATGCGGGGCTCGATCCCAGGACCGTGGGATCATGACCTGAGCTGAGGGCAGATGCTTAACACTGAGCCACCCAGGCGCCCCTGCAGAAGCACTTTAAACTGAAAAATGACTCTAAGAACAGCTGAAGTGGGGAGTCACCAACAGCCTCAGACTCACCCAACAAATGTGCCTGGAGCCAGGTTGTGCCAAGGCCAACTAGCTCCAGCGTCACTTAGGATTTGACTTGAAAAACCCGCTAAAATCCTTCCAAGAAGTGAGAAATGTTTTGCCATCACCAGAGTTGCATGCCTCTGATGCACTGAGGCTTCTCCCCTCCAGGTGAAATGTCTCAGTGTCACCGTTCTCTTGTCAGACCTCCCTGACACTCTATTATGTCAAAGGATGACAGTCTTCAACAGAGAGAAAAAAGGTAACTTGCATTTCTATTTTTCCTGAAAAATCTTAAGGTGTCTCCAAGGAGGATGAGGCACTGGTTGTGAAGTTAGGTTTGGGTCCTAGGAGACCACATGGCCAGACACGAGGGCTCTGCTGTGAAGTCACAACACCTCTTGCTGAAAAACAGCAGGTCTCTCCAACACATCCCCTGTTCTGGTTCTGACTTGGCTTGGGGTGACTCACAGACCCCAAGTCCAGAGAGAAAGGACATTCATTTATCTGGAAGGCTCTCCCTAACTTCTGAGTAAACAATCATTTTGCAAACTAGTCACATTTGAGGGCATTTTCAAATCAGGAAGCTAGGAGAATGGAAGAGGCTTAAGTTATTTCATAATCCAGTTTCATTAGATTTACTGTGCACTGGCACGAATAAGTTACAGAGGGTAGACACATAAAAATCAATTTCTTTGCAGACATTTGTGGACTGATAAAAGATCAAGCCAATCGAGCTATTAAAGTTTTAAACTTTTTTAAAACTACTAACAATACAAGTTACACACTGCTGACATCCCCCCCAATGAAGGGCCCGTCGGACAAGTCACTCGCCAGTCATCCTATCCTGGAGCCTAACCCTCCGAGCTGCCTTTAGAACCAGTCGCTACAGGTTCTAAACAGGAGAGACTCAAGGATACCAGTAGCTGAGGGCCAGAGCCTGGCAGCTCACTGCTGAGAGGCACAACAGGACGAGTCACATTGGAAAGACAGCAGGCAAGGAGTAGTGTGTGGCTCAGATCCGGCCAGCATCCATTTACTGAGCACTTACTGTGTGCCAGACCCTGGGCCAGGTGCCTCATTAAATCCTCACAGCACAAAACCAATCTCTCAGTACAGATGAAAGCTCTAGAGAAATAACAAAGATGGAGTATACTCCACAAGCAAGTTCCGTGGTCGGTACACAGGTACCTTACAAAGCAGCAGGATTTGAACACACAGGTATCAGGCAGACTTGCCTTCTGCTCTTTCCTGTAGTCTCCCTCAGTCATTCCCAACTCAACTGCTGTATGTGGAGTTCACCACCACCACCAGGAATATACAAATCCACATTAAGTTGTTAGTCAAGACAAGTAAGGGATTTCCGGGATATTCTGTCTCCGTGCGATTTCTGCCGGGAAGTGCTGACTGAGATCCTAACCCGCACAGGACACACGGTTCCACGGTACGTTCTCGGTGGCACTGCACTGCAGGTTTGTCACACTTCGCTCCCCTGAGGGGGGAGGGAGTTCGGCCCCTACCTCATTGGCTCCGACAGAGCTGATCACACAGCTCAGCTTCTGGTTGTCCTTCGACTCCAGGTAGATGGCCTGGCTCTTGTGGTACCTGCCAAAAAACAAGACCCAAGTTTATGTATGTCTTTAGCCACTTCATCAAGGTAAGACCGACATGCTGAAAAAAGCCACACATATTTACTGTTTATAACTCGGTGAGTCTGGGGTAAGTATATACACCCATGAAATCATCACCACCATGAACACACCCATCTGCTCCCAAAGTCTCCTCCTGCCCTCTTCATCAGAATTATTTGTTGTTTTTTCTTTTGCAGGAAGAACACTTCGCAGAACGGCTATGCTCTTAACAAATTTTAAGTCAATAATACAGTATTGTTAAAGGCACCAGTTTTTTTTTTTTACGAATTTATTTATTTATTATTATTTTTTTATTCTTATGTTAATCCCCATACATTACATCATTAGTTTTGGATGAAGTGTTCCATGATTCATTGTTTGTGCATAACACCCAGTGCTCCATGCAGAACGTGCCCTCCTCAGTACCCACCACCAGGCTAACCCATCCTCCCACCCCCCTCCCCTCTAGAACCCTGTTTGTTTTTCAGAGTCCATCGTCTCTCATGGTTCGTCTACCCCTCCGATTTCCCCCGCTTCATTCTTCCCCTCCCGCTACCTTCTTTTTTTCTTAACATATATTGCATTATTTGTTTCAGAGGTACAGATCTGAGATTCAACAGTCTTGCACAATTCACAGCGCTTACCAGAGCACATACCCTCCCCAGTGTCTATCACCCAGTCACCCCATCCTTCCCACCCCACCCCCCACTCCAGCAACCCTCAGTTTGTTTCCTGAGATTAAGAATTCCTCTTATCAGTGAGGTCATATGATACATGTCTTTCTCTGTTTGACTTATTTCACTCAACATAATACCCTCCAGTTCCATCCACGTCGTTGCAAATGGCAAGATCTCATTCCTTTTGATGGCTGCATAATATTCCATTGTATATATATAGCACATCTTCTTTATCCATTCATCTGTCGATGGACATCTTGGCTCTTTCCACAGTTTGGCTATTGTGGACATTGCTGCTATAAACATCGGGGTGCACGTACCCCTTCGGATCCCTACTTTTGTATCTTTGGGGTAAATACCCAGTAGTGCAATTGCTGGATCATATGGTAGCTCTATTTTCAACTTTTTGAGGAACCTCCATACAGTTTTCCAGAGTGGCTGCACCAGCTTGCATTCCCACCAACAGTGTAGGAGGGTTCCCCTTTCTCCGCATCCCCGCCAACATCTGTCATTTCCTGACTTGTTAATTTTAGCCATTCTGACAGGTGTGAGGTGGTATCTCATTGAGGTTTTGATTTGGATTTCCCTGATGCCGAGCGATATTGAGCACTTTTTCATGTGTCTGTTGGCCATTTGGATGTCTTCTTTGGAAAAATGTCTGTTCATGTCTTCTGCCCATTTCTTGATTGGATTCTTTGTTCTTTGGGTGTTGAGTTTGATGAGTTCTTTATAGATTTTGGATACTAGCCCTTTATCTGATATGTCATTTGCAAATATCTTCTCCCATTCTGTTGGTTGTCTTTTGGTTTTGTTGACTGTTTCCTTTGCTTTGCAAAAGCTTTTTATCTTGATGAAGTCCCAATAGTTCATTTTTGCCCTTGCCTCCCTTGCCTTTGGCAATGTTTCTAGGAAGAAGTTGCTCCCGCTGAGGTCAAAGAGGTTGCTAAAGGCACCAGTTTTTAAAAAGAAAGGAAAAAGGGGAAGAAAGGAAAACACCACAACAAAGAATATAATTGAAGGAGTCTTAATTTACATTTGATTAATAGTCTGGATTTCAAGTTTAATTTGAAGGCCTCCACCCATTGATTAGATCAGATGACCTCCTAATCTTCTCCTAATCTAAAACTTATATTCCTTGGTCCTTCCTGCAGAGGGAAAAGGGAGGCGGGGGAAAGACTGGGAAGCGAACTCCATGCTTACTTTTTATTTGGACTATATACCCCAATTCAATCAAAAAGTAAATTATAATTTTTCAAAATAAAACCTGTTCCCACTTTCCACGCATCCCAAAACACTGAAGAAGCTTGGGTGGGCAAAATAAATAGCAGGGTTTGAACAACCGATCTATTATTTATTTTCAATACGTCCAAATTAAGTCATCCACAAGACGGCAGGCCAATTTCAACTCTTTCTTTGGTTACTCATTCAGCAAATACTCATTAATCACTTACTGTGCAGGACTGAGGATGCTGGAAGTCGGAGGTGGACAGTGAACAGGACCACAAGGTCCCTGCAATCACACAGCTTCAAATACAGCAGCCGTGAAGAATACTGAGTAATCACACCTGGCAAGCACTAACCAGGCGAGGTTCGGAGTGTCAGGGTGTGCACCCCGGGGGGTCTGATTTGACCTGGTCAGTCGGGAGAGCTGCCTTACATGGAGCAGACCAGACACTCCATTTCGGCCCCAGTAGCCATCCTCTTGGCCTGTAGCACAGGACCACCTTCAACTTCTCCAAGTTCAGAGGTACGGCCGAGGATGAAAGTGAGGAAGCCAGGGCCAAAGCCCAAATGAGACAAGAGCAGCTCCACAGGATGAAGGAGCAGCTGCTGGGCTACAAGAGCTGCAAACACGAGCCAAGCTGCTGCTGGAAGCCCTGGCCGGGGCCAGCCCCAGTCAGGCAGGAACATAACCTCCGCTTCATTCTGGCTGCACAGATCTGGCTAAAGCAGACGCACTAACTCCCACAAATTCTACCAAAATGCATCTCCCAGCAAAGTACTGCATGTTATCATTATTTCGGGGCGGGGGGGGGGGGCAGGCAGACTGTTTTGCTGGTATAATAAATAATCTACTGCCAGGATATCACAGTAAAGAGATGTACTTCACTCCCACAATGAGCTTTTTCAATCTAGGTTCTAAGCACTCTTTAACCTGCTACTTAGGAGCTGAAAACTCAGGTTTCCAACTCACTTTACTTCCTGAAAACACTGTTAAAAGAAATTGAATCATAAATGCAATTAGAACAGCGAGATTGGTTTAGACTCAGCTTTAAAGCTGCTTTTGGCCAGAGATCAGTTGGTAAACTGGGTCAGGGGACCTTCATTATGCTAAATATGTAATATCACAACGTCTGAAGTATACAGTGCATGAGGAAAGGCTGAATTAGTTCACAGCGTGACTCAAAAATTCCAGTTGCCCTCCCACATCTAAGCCAACTTCCTATGTAAATAATAACATCTTGAGTGATGTTTAGAGTAAAATTACAGAGCAGGAGAACATTCGAAGTTATTCTATGGGGACTGTGAGTTATTAAATAATGAGATAAAGACACAAAGCATGCACCTAGCCTCAAATCATTCTGATACTATTTCCTAAATACTTTAATAAAGGTCACAGTGTGGTGAAGGAGTATGTTACTAGTGTAGAAACAGGCTCAATATACTGCTAAGTGGAGGGGGGAAATCTATGTCCATTACCTTCCTGTGCTTGTAAAAAAAAAACATGTTATATGTGTATCATACACACACAGAAAAAATTGGGTAAAGTTATGTAGTTAAGATGTATAATAAAACATGTATTACAACTTTATAGAAATATGAAATGGATATTAAGAACGGTATTCTTCTCGTTGCCTGGCTTTTTTTTTTTCTGAAATAAGCAGATTATTACTCATATTAAAAATTAAATAAGTCACGGTTCTGGAAAATACCTAAATAACAAAGATGGGTAAAAACAAAACTTGATGTTAAAATTAACATCTTAATGTCTTCAAGGACAACAGCTAACTCTGGGAGACTAGTCTAACAATTCTCATGAGATGTGCTGCATTTTCCTTCAGATGTGTGCAGAACCCAAACCCCAACACCTATGACTGGCTTGAAATGAATACCGGAAGTAACAATAAGATCTGGTCTATTACCACCCCACCTCCCCCGGAGGTGGTCTGGCCACCTCCCAAATCTGCCTGCTTTGCGGTAACCAAATGGTGGTGGCTTGATTGTCCACCATTGGTCCCTATCTGCTCCACAGCAGAGCTGGCCTGCGTGCTTCCCAAAACAACCCACTTCCAAGCCAACGGAATCTCAGATCCTCCTGAACCAGATTCTCACACACCACACAACAGTCTTGGGGAACTGTTATCCCTGGATATCAAATCTATTCAACTATCTGAATTCTCTGGGGAAAAAAAAAAAAATCCTCAGAAATTAGCATTCATATTTTCAAGATAAAACTAGTAAGTATAGGACAACCTTAACATACAAATTTACTTTTTAATTTCTAAACACTAACAAAAGGGGGGGAGAGAATTCAAAATAAACATAGACATAAAAATTTAAAAAGCAACAACAGAACTAAAAATGTACATTATCATTTTTTGCCAATTAACCCATTTTATAAGCTGCAACTCATCTCAGATGAAAAAAATACTTTAAATAGCCTCAGAGAACAAGCCCCCAAAGTCAAACTGACTTTATTACTTTATTACTAATGGAACTCCTGACCTGGGAATCCCAATAAATGAGCTCTTAGAGCTCTGCTTCTACTATTAAACCCTATGAACTAGAATCAACAGTACTATTATGGAAGAAGGCAATTTCTTCAGAAGGTGGGTCAAAAAGGAGGGGGTAGAATTAATTTAATTTTGTATCCTACTGGGAATCCTGATATTAACGTTTCATTCCCCCCCCCCCCCAAAAAACTGAATACCATGTTACAGCTCTGGAACCTCAAGGAGTCCCAATGCCAGTTGTAAATATTCACCGTCTTAACAGTCTTTGTCAGTCGAAGGCTGGGGGGGCGGGGAGGACTTCATTCCTGATTCACATTAGCAGCCCGAGAAAGTGAGGAGAGATAAACCAGTCTGCCCGCACCATCAGTTAGTTATTTTAAAATATCAGCTACTTTCGTGGTACTTTTAAGGAGGGTCATTAGTCCAAATCAAAATGTGAGGAAACTTACAGCAGGACATAAAATGCCTTAAAACCACTACCAGACCAAGGCAAAGTGAAGATGCTATCTTTCAAAACGAAATGTAGCTTGCTAAGTGTTCATGCCAAGATGGGAAGCCTGAATCACACTCATTTTTCTTAAGGCATTTAAAACTCAATGAAACACATTTTGCCAGAAGTTCCGTTGCACCCAAATATTCCATACCACTGGGAAGAGCATAAAGTGGTTCACTTGCCCTCTCAGCCACAGGCCGTGATTGGCTAAAAAGAAGGAAGAATGAAAGCCTCCCAACTGACAGGACACAAAGGCTAAACCTCATGTTGAGCCTGGTGAGAGATGTGGGCAGCTATGCACTGGTCAGAACGTGGGCCAGGACCCCCATGAACACCTTCCAAATGTGGCAAGGAAAGGAGAGAAACACCTTCCCACAAAGGTGTCGTCAACTCTGACTGCCAAGGCTAAAAGGAAAAACACAATACAGATGAAAACAACAGTCTCCATATTCAACAACATGCAACTTGAAATTCACTGAAAAAGGAAAATGCTCCCAGAGACCTTCTTTTCAAAGTTTCTGCAGGCCCTATGAAAAAGACAGCGCAATTCACTCAAAATGCTCAGGAGGTCTAGCAGAGCAAAAGTGACCACTCTACGTTATGAAACACCAGGCACCGTGGATCCCTTCTTTGGAAAAACAAGAATTTTCTCTTACTGCATTTTCACCCTCAAGGCAAGTCTCATAAAGTCTAAAAATTAAGCCTCAGAAAGATCTGAACCAACACAATTACAAAATGAACATCATTTGAAATATCACACAGCTTTAAGACTCACAGATCCGTAAAAATGTTAGTGATAAATCTCATCGTTTTTGAAGACGGCTCTTATGTGTGGGCTTGATCTTTAAAGGTTATTTGGTTTTCATTATTAGAAACATTTTTCATCTTATTCTGCCCCTCAGTGAGTTGAGCTGTTAGGGCCTGCCACCTAGTGGCAACATGCTCTGAGAAGCAATGTCAAGATACACTAACTGGCCTTTTTGAAGAAAACCAAATAGTCAAATGAGAGGGGCAGAAGTCACTAAGATCAGTCTCATAGGCAGAGGCGGCCTTCACCATCGACTGAGTAATTAACTCACTGTAACCTAATATTTTGGTGGAATGGACTTATCTTGGGCATGACTAGATTTCTAAGCATTTCTGCCAACTTCAGAAGGATAATAGTTTAAGGTAATCAACTAACAATCTTGGGGTTTTTCTTCTTTAACAAAGCTCAAACAATTCAAAATAATTATTACTTGGGCGCCTGGGTGGCTCAGTTGGTTAAGCGACTGCCTTCGGCTCAGGTCATGATCCCGGAGTCCCGGGATTGAGTCCCACATCGGGCTCCCTGCTCGGCGGGGAGTCTGCTTCTCCCTCTAACCCTACCCCCTCTTGCGCGCTCTCTCTCACTCTCTCTCTCAAATAAGTAAATAAAATCTTAAAAAAAAAAAAAAAATAACTATTACTTTACTTTTGGAACTTTGGGTTAATATACTGAAACTCAAAACATCATTAAAAATGACAGCCATCATAAATGATAATTACAGAGAGCATACAGTAACCCCACATAAACATTCTCCATACAAACAAGTGGAAATTCAGAATGCAAATGTGTCCACCAAGACTTAAACTGAGTATGCCTGCCTATGGACAATGAACAAAGGAATACATCAGAATTAAAGGAGCTGTGACAAGGAGGTAGGATCTAGGTGGCTTAACACCTAGCAGAATCTGGGGCTACAGAGCAGATAGTAATGTTTGTTGAATGAATAAGTGAATGAGTTTGCAAGTTCTCTCACACTGCTTTACAATTTCCTTCCTGATGGAAACGCTGGTAGTCTGAAGATTTTAAACTGTCTTTATTCTCAAATATTTCTGGCATGTTAAAAAATTAATGTAACATATCTATATACTCCTGTGCAGCTCAGAAATAAAATTATACAAATAGCAGTTAAAAAAAAACCGTCTTTAGTATAAACTGGTAATGTTTAAGGATTCAATTCCCCCAAGTATGTTTCCTGGAACACTCATAGAGCAGGATGATGCATGCAAAAAGGGTACCCTGGGTCAAATAATACTTGGTAACATCTCAGAAACTTGGAGTGCACACGAGTGTATCAGAGAACCAAAGAGCACCTAGAGCGAAGAAACCCTTTAACACGGTCATCCCCCAGACTCATCTGACCACAAAGTGCTTTTTTGCACAGAACACCTACTCATTCTGGTGCACAAGGGCAGAGTTAAGAGAAGGCAGAGAGGAACCTGAGCGCTGGCCTCAGTCTACAGGGGCAGCACCAAAGACAGAAGCCTGCAAATTCTAGTGCGATGCCAGCAGCACAGAGGAGGGGGCTCCCATAGGAACATGTTTTCAGGCAACACCGCCTTCAGAGATCGAAGGAGCAGTATCGATCAAATGACTCCTGACACGTCTCTTGTTGTTGTTGTTGTTTTAAAGCAAGCTTTACACCCAACATGGGGCTCGAACTTCTGACCCTGAGAGCAACAGTCGCATGCTCCCCTGACTGAGCCCGCCAGGCGCACTTTGAAATGTTACTCCACTTCAGTACAATGTAAGCTAAGCAGCGGCCGTGCTCGGGAACAATGAGATAGAGCCCCAGCCCTCTTTCATGGGTTCTTTGGAGACTCTTAACCAATAATCTGTTTTTCTGTAACATACCATCTTTTATCATAGTACAGTTTCCCGTCTTCTATCCGAGCTTCAAACCTCTGGGCTGGAGACTCCGCCGGTGCGGCAGGCAAGTGTTCAGGTGAGGATGGGGATGCTGGAAGAACCAAAGATATGTCAATGACTAAGCGTGTAACAGGCACGTGGGTCTGACAACTAACATGCCTTAACTGAAATGCTATTAAAAAGTGGTACTAATCATGATCATTAAGTCCTTAGGGGTGTAAAAATGAGAATTCAACAAAATTCAAAAAATATTTTGCCAGGGGCGCCTGGGTGGCTCAGATGGTTGAGCGTCTGCCTTCGGCTCAGGTCATGATCCCAGGGTCCTGGGATCGAGTCCCGCATCGGGCTCTCTGCTCAGCGGGGAGTCTGCTTCTCCCTCTGACCCTATCCCCTCTCATGCTGTTTCTCTCTCGCTCGCTCTCTAAAAAATAAATAAAATCTTTAAACAAACAAACAAAAAAAATATTTTGCCTAACCTGCTCCTCAATGCAGCCCTGTGAGGTAGGCAAGGCAAAGGATAACCTCACTGAACAGAGGAGAAACCGGGGATGCAGGCAGGCTAAGTGATTTGCCCAAGGGACCATCAGAAGCCCAGAAGGGCTTCTTTAAAATTTTAAATCCAAAGTCATTTCTAGAACTATTTATTACTAGGTAGAGCTAGCACTACAGTGGGTTCAAAGGATCTAAATTCACACACTTCCATAACCCCCTCCCCATCACGCCTTCAGAAACACGGGACCTATCTGGGGACCACGGTGGCTCTCAGAAGGAAATTGTTTAGAGAAAAAAGAATCTTGTTTCCTTCCACGAGGCTTGGTGAGTGGACAGACACGTGAGTAATCATGGTGCTTAAAACGTAACAATGCCTTGCCTGTCCAGAATTCTATTTTGCAGCCTAGCACGGACTCTCAAGTGCCACTCTGGAAGGAACCACCGCGAACACCGGGCTGGCCTCTTCTGTAAGCTGGGACTGTTGAGTCCCTCACCAGAGCCAGGCCACGAAGCGCCCCTGGAACAGCAGTGCCCAGCGCTTCACTCCACAAAGCCAGTAATACTGAGAAATCCTTCTGGTTTCATTTCCAGAAATGGAGGTGTACTTAAATCTATGCCTGATGCCTACACAGAAGGAAACCTCTACCAGCCTATCAATCAAATGTCTCTTTTACAAGAAATCAAGGAAAAAGTAAAATTAACTTTAACATAACAGAATAAAAAAAAAAAAAATCAGGGAAGGGGGCACTTAAGGTTCCCTTCAGTATTCATGATGACTACTCCTAGGCAAATGATGAACGTTTTATTTTTGAAAATGGCAACAATTCCCTGTCAGGAATAAGCATGCTTTTCACACAACATGATAAAAAAGACAGTACAAATGGCAGCAACACTGTGCACTTACCTGGTCTCTTGGGTGACTTAAGCTGTAGGAAGAACAACAAGAAATCTTAGAGCAGATCATTTCAGATGCAACGTAAAGTGTCAAAGGTATCAAGAACGATTTAACAAGTAATATGTGAACGACATAAACCTAAGCTTTCAAATACATAAAAAAGAAAAAAATCAAACTGTACCTTATTTAACGTTCTCAGATCCTCCATGATCTGTTCGTCTGTTAACAAATAGTTCAGCTGGGGTGTTGAGAGTTAAAGGAACTTGTCTGAGAAGCATGGCTTCCAAGCAAGCAGAAATCAACAAAACAGTACCAGGATTTTAGGATTTACAGTGTGACTCTGTCGGATGCTCTTTCTAGAACCATTTGCCTCTCAGAAGTTACTGATTCTACTGAATGTTGTGGTGCCCAGGTACGTAAAAGAACTCACAAATTTCTTTCAAACATCTCTAAGTCGTTCAGTAAGTCCAAGAATGAGCGCACAGGACACAGGAGGAGGAGAACTTCCTCAATTTATGAAGTGCTTTTGTTCCGAAGATCTGAAGCCTTGCACACGTGTGTGCGCACACACACACAGATGTGGGCTTATTCTTCCCACATAACTTAAACTCTCAGTTGTGAAGACAAAGGAACCTGAAGTTAAACCCTTCCTTGGTGGCAGACAACTGAATCATTTTGTATAAATGGCTACTTATCCTCTCCTCATGAGGACAGAAACAGAATTTTGCCGTGTGTGCCCTCTTCCCCCTCCCATTTTTATGATTAAAGGGCTTTTTTATGTGACTGAAATCTCATTTGCTTTAATTTAACAACTTGCGTTCCACTGTTTTCGGGATGGAGATAACGGAGGTACAAAAGGCAGGTATTACTAGCCTCATTTTACAAGTAGAAAAATTAAGGCATGTGAAATCTGAGGTCGCCCTTGAGTCTCCAAATGTTAAAACCATGTTGAACTTGCAGCACGAAGTGCCTTTCCAAATAACTGTTCTCTACAAATTCCTCCCACCAGAAGCAGCAGCAATCGAGGACTCAATAATAAAACGGCCATTCCCAGGGCGCCTGGGTGACTCAGTCAGTTAAGCAGCTGACTCTTGGTTCGGGCTCAGGTCTGATCTCGGAGTCATGGGATCAAGCCCGACACTGCGCTCTGTGCTTAGCATGAAGCCTGCTTGGGATTCGCTCTCCCTCTCCCTCTGCCCCTCCTGCTTGTGCTCGGGCTTGCACTCTCTCTCTCAAATAAATAAATCTTTTAAAAAAATTGGCTATTCCCTAGCGCAGGGATAAATACAAATGCCTGCCAATCACATACAATTTCTGTGGGACAATGGCCATGTATATTCTAGCAAACGGATAAGCAAAGGATTCAACAGTCTTAAGAAAAAAGGCAATTAAGGCTTGATGCAAATGGATATCAGGAGCGGGTTTTCTCCTCTTGTCTGGGATGGGGACAGGATCATTTGGTCGCCTCCGCAACTTTCTGGTCATGATGGGTTTCACTTCCATAGAATCTGTGGCAAGAATTGAATGGGTAAATCTATCCAATTCCCACTTGAAGTCAGTAAGAATCGCTGTACTATAAGGGTATCTGCCCCACAGGCACCCAATCAGAACTGTTTTATTGGGAACATTTGGTTCACACTTGGCCTAAGCCAGACACCCACATCAGACATTAGCGAGGGGGCTGTGGTTAGAAGACTCAGACTGGCTGGCCTAAGCGCAGGCCCCTCTCGGAAATGCAGCTCAGCCGAGCAGTCTACCTGTGGGAGCATCTCTCCAGCATCCCCAAAACTAGAACTTTCCTCCTCTTCCCTCAAATTCAGAAGCCACAGAATGGTAGGCTCTTGGGATCAGAAGGAACCTTTGGATCATCTAGGTCAACCAATTCCTGCTGTTCCCATGGAGGGAGAACTGAAGCACACTCGTGCACAAGACTCTGAGAGGCCATGGGCCTCAGTGCCAACATCTTTATAGGACATGTTCATTTACAAACTTGGACTCTTTCATTTTGTTTTATAACCTCTTATAGCTACTTGACTATCAAGAATGATCTAATGAAGGCTCATAATAAAGTCTCTTTTATTCTTCTTAACTTCTCTTTGCAGCCTGACACTGTTGCTGACTCTCCTTGCCTTAAAATCTCCCCTCCCCGAGCCACAACCACACACATCTCTCCTCTCCTGATCTGCCTCCTTGGGCTCCTTTCTGCTGGTGACCACAGGAGTCCAGTCAGTTTTCAGCCTCTGTCCCAGTGAGTCTCCATCGCCAATGCCAGCTCCCCCAACCTTCTGAATGGCAACCTACGCCACCAACACCATCCACTCTCAGTGACCCAAGTGACCTCACTTCATGTCTCACCTCCGATGGCTGCCTCCTCTCCCGTGTCTCAGGGACATCACATCTTTCCCTTTTTTCCCAGCCAGAACAGAATCTGTCATTGTGACTTACCTTCCTTCCCCCAGAAATCATATTCACCAGATCATGGGCAGTTTTGCCATTAAACCACCTCTCAACTCTATCCCATCCTATTCTCACCTCCCTCAGAGCCATCTTCCTAAGACACAAATCAGATCATTCTACACATCCCCTTCTTGTTCAATACTTTTACGGCTCACCACACTCTACAGAAAAAAAGCCAAGTCTCTTTCTGGTCTTGTCCCTCCTTCATTCACACAAACACTGTGTGAGAGCTTCTGGCTAAGTCTCTCACCCAAGGTCACCTGCCTTACTATGCCCTCAAGCCTTTACACGTTGTCCCCTCTGCCTGGCCCCCTCTTTTCTGCCCGGCATACTCCTACACAACATCCCTTGAAAGCCAGTTCAATGCTCCCCATCCCATGATGGCTTCCACAGTCACACTATCTTCCAAGCAACCACAGCAAACCACAAGCAACCTCTGTACAAACCTCTGCTAGCAAACACCACACTGTATGGGACATTTTCCCCAGAGACACCTGAATTCCACCCCAGCACCTCACAATAGTTCGGGCACACAGGAGGGGCTCCACAGAGTCGTTTCCTGCAGAACGACTAGATGAGGTCAAGCCCGACGAGATCGTTCATTCATGACCATGCACACTATCAGCACAGCACACAGGACAGCCTTACGGAATTCAAGCGTAGCCCTTCCACCACAGCAACGGGCACGATCTGCGAGTATATAATCATCATGTGGACAAAGTCAAAAGATACTTCTGCGTGTTGCTCTAAGAAGGGAAATGGGCAACACTGATTTTTTTACCCCCTATAAATGGAGAAAAAATGATGAGAACCACAGATCTGGTGAGTATTTATTTGTAAAGGTGTACGTGGAAGAGGGCGCAGAAGGAAGGACAAACACACTCGCCCCTGAGAAAAGTGACGAGGGGAGACAGTCCGTCCTTTCTACAAGAAATCTCTCACCCTCCGCTGAGCTGACACTCTTCTCCAGTTACTTACTGGCCATCGGTGTGAATCCCTGCTGCAGCTGTGTGACCTAAGGCGGGCTATGTAAACACTCTGTCTCCACTCTCTTCATCTATAAAATGGAATTATCAGCAACACCTCCCCCACCGAATGTTGGGAGGGTTACAGGAGATGATACCAGGAGAGCCCTAAACATGGTGCCTGGCGTAGCAAGAGTTCAATCGATGCTAGTTTTTATTACCACATCTGCAGCCAGGAAAACACTATAGAAAAATCTTTTAGAGAAGTCAAGGTGCAAACAGCTGAATGAAGTTACATACTTGACGACAACCGAGTCAGCTGTGAGGCTTTGCAACATTCACGCCTAATTCAGAAAATAAGGTGTGAAGGGAGCTCACCCAACCCAAAGACCACTAGAGAAAAGCACTTAGCACGGGAGCATCATGGGATGTTCTGTCCACCAAAGACAATGGCCCAGTGCGCCCTGCCCTCTGGGCTGCCAAGTCTGGGGGGTGGGGAGGGTGGGCAATACATGATGGAAGCAAGCCAAGTAAAGGCACAGCTGAGAGAATGTGGGAATAACCTAGTCTAATCATGGCCAATAAGCTCAGAAAGTCGTACCTGCATCACTCATAGATCAGAAAATATAATCAAATTCTTCTTACAAAATAGTGAAAAATCAATCCATTTTATTAGCCTAGCCACCACAATAACCTAATCAATTTTCATCCAAAAGATGACTTCAACAGAAGGAAGGTGCTCTGAAAACGCCTCTGAAATGTACTGGCCTGTCCCCACCACCATCCAGGAGAGGAGGAGTGGGGAGAAGGCCTGGCCAGTGGTCCAGGTGGAAGATGGGACTCGTGGGGAAGACCACCATGTTAAGTATCACAGCCCCAAAACTACACAGATTACCTACTCCACTCACTTTGCTTCAACCTCCTGAGCTAGATTTTTCACAGAGAGAAAGGATATCTGACTACCTGGGTCTGAATCCACCCAGAAGTTCCACTTCTCACGAGAAGCAAGAGACTGGCCTTCGAGTTTATAACTTCAGGGTCCTTGGAGTTTGGCGAGAGTCCCAAGGGGCTCAAGCTGCATCCACCACAAAAATCAAACTTCCGGAAGGGACACCCAGACCTTGGAGCATGGCACCCAGGCAGAAGGCACTTAAGCAGGAAATCAGTCTGCCTCGCAGACGAGCCCAACACAACTCTGACTTAAATCAAAAAGCCTCTTGGGGCACCTGGGTGGCTCAGTTGTTTAAGCGACTGCCTTCGGCTCAGGTCATGATCCCGGAGTCCCGGGATCGAGTCCTGCATCGGGCTCCCTGCTCAGCGAGGAGCCTGCTTCTCCCTCTGACCCTCCCCTACTCATGTACTCTCTCTCTCTCATTCACGCTCTCTCAAAATAAATAAATAAATAAATCTTTAAAAAAAAAATCAGAAAGCCTCTCAGCAAACCTAGGACCCCTCATGGGTTTGCTTCCACGGGGATACTATCTGCGATCCAACCAAACACCAAACACCGGAGGGGCGGGGGGGGGGAGACAGGAGACAGAAACACCGAACAAGTGCTCCTCTCCGAACCACCTCAACTATGTGAAAATCGTGCAAATGCTCCTGCTCTGCTCACCAGCAAGGCCAGTAGGAACAGCCACACCTGGCAGGCACGGGCACTCCCCAGTGGCACTGGGCATGCTGGCTAAGAAATGGGCAGAGCCATCACAGCATCGTCCCTATGGAGACATATTCCCGATAATGGTAATTACCATACAATTAGCACTTTCCTGCTGGCCTTGGGTTCCACACTTCTCTGGGCCTAGTCATTCACTCCAACAGCTTACCTGTCTACAGCACACAAATGCAGTAAAAGCTTCACGTGAACACAGTTTAACTACTAAGACAAACCCATACTTGTTTAGCTACTGAAAAAATATCAGTTGCAGTGATTCAAAAGAGCATCCTTAAGAAAAAGAATGTTGGGGCGCCTGGGTGGCTCAGTCAGTAGAGCATGTGACTACTGATCTTGGGGTCATGAGTTCGAGCCCCATGCTGGGCATAGAGATTACATACATAAACAAATAAACTTAAATATATACATATCGGGGCACCCGGGTGGTGCGGTTGGTTAAGCATCTGACTCTTGGTTTCAGCTCAGGTCATGAGATCAGAGCACGGAGCTGGGCTCCACAGTCAGCGGGGAATCTGCTTGAGTTTCTCTCCCTCTGATCTTCCTCCCCGGCCCCCCAACACTGGTTTGCACTCTCTCATAAATAAAAAATTAAAAAGGCCACCGCAGAGCGACCACTATAGCAGATCAGCAATTACCCCCAAACCAGGCGCAGTGCAACATGGGGCGAACCTAGAGGCCCAGAGCAAAGCCAAGCAGGCCCCTCTCTAAGGGGCTGGCAGGCTCATCAGCATCAGGAATGGCCGCAGCGGGTGCCTGTGGGAGATGGGTGGGGAGAGGTGAGAGAAGAATCAAGGTCAGGTCTTCAGTGACCAACCAAGGTAGGAACAAAGGGCCCCATCTCCCTCAGGCCAAAGCTGTCCAGAGAACAAAGATGGTGTTCAACTGCAGAGAAAACTCACACTCAGGTAATTCCACCTACACCCTCACTACTCCAAGTGTGGTCCAGCCAACAGCATCAGCAGCCCCCGGGAGGCATTTAGAAATGCAGGGTCGCAGGCTCCATCCCAGACCCGCTGAAGCAGTAGCTGCACGTCACCAAGACCCCCAGCTGACTCACGCACACACCCAAGCCGGGGGGAGCACTAATGGATAATTCATCCCGGTCTCCTTACCAACAGTACACCTTTCCACCTACACAACCCGCTAGGTTCTTCTCAAGCGGTGTGGGCGGTGGAGAGAACCTCCCACCAACTCCCACAGAGTCTGCAAATGCTCTCAGTCCTGTTCGGACAAAGCAGGTCACTTGATCTCCCCATTCCCAATGGGTTATTTGGTCTAAGCTTCCCAGCCACCTCTAATTCCAACGCTGTTTTTCGAGAGATCTTCATGTTGAACCAGAAGAGAAGATTTTAAGAAATAGCTTTTCCGGGCAGCACTAAGCAACGCTGATACTGGGCATCAATCCACAAAGGTGAAATAAGTCACTCAATGAGAGGAATGCAATCAGGCCTTTAATCCAGCCCCACGGCAGCACCATCTGTGGAAACGCTCATTATCCTTCTAGCTCCACCGCCTGTTCTTCCGACACTCTATCATTACCTTGGCACAGCTTTCCATACCAAGGGTACCAAATGGCTTGAGGAAGGACATCGGTACCTTTAATGCCCATGGCTAGCTTTAAACACTGTGTAATCTATTTTACTGCGTAACAAATGACTTCCCTGCATTTATTTGTCTTTCCTACCCTGGCAGGCTCAGCCCCCAGTCACTGGAGGTGCCTCCCGTCCCAGTTAAGATTCTGGCTGCGGGGCGCCTGGGTGGTTCAGTCAGTTAAGCGTCTGCCTTCGGCTCAGGTCATGATCCCAGGGTCCTGGGATCGAGCCCCACCTCGGGCTCCCTGCTGGGCGGGGAGCCTGCTTCTCCTTCTCCCTCTGTCTCTCTGCCTACTTGTGCTCTCTGTCAAATAAATAAAAATAAAATCTTTAAAAAAAAAAAAAAAGATTCTGGCTGCAAAACGGCCTGGCCAAATAATGCCTACTGCTTGTAAATAATCAGGATGCCAAATCACAGGTAAGGTGATGATATCCTTCCCTGCAGATGGAAAGGGAGCAGCTATAAACTGACAATATTTCCCAGTAGCCTAATGAAGACTCCTGAACATCTGGTGGCTCCAGCAGAGCGCGAGGAGGCATCAATGCCAGAGACAGCCACCGTCAAAGAAAACGGTGTACAGGTCAGAACACAGGCAGACTGGTACGGAACAAGGCAGCACAGGGCTAGCGGTCTAATCAACAAAGCGTGGCCACAAGAACAAGACAGTGCTGTCTGAAGAGGCTATTTTAGCATTCACGCTCACCAAAAAAACATTTCTGAGCCGCCTTCAGAGGCCTTCAAGGAATTAATTTCTTCTGCCAAAGTCTTTCAAGGAGAGAGATACAAGAGAGATTTTTCAAGAATCAGACCCCCCACCCACTTCAGACACACCACATCATTCTCATAGGTCTCTCGTGGGGGTTGGGGCCAGAAGTTTATGTCACCTGAAGGGCCATGTTGGGTCACAGCGCCAGAAATACAGAAGGGGAAATACCACTTAACTGTTTTCTTTAAAGTCCGCCCCCAAGGACTTCACGTGCAAACAGTGCATCTCTCACGGACTGCTACTAAAATCAGACGTGCCAGAGCCGCAACACCTTCTGTACATGGCAGGAGTGAAATCTGGGGGTGCGCAGAAGGCACGCGCTTACACACCCAGGTGACAAACGCACCACTGACTTGTCTCGCAGCATTCGCTGACAAATTTTGCCATGTTCCCAAATATCGAGTTCAGGCCACTCCCCGCCCTGCATCCTTCTAGGATTCATCAGTCTGCACACATGGCAACAGAAGAGTCAGCCCATATTGCCTCTCCCTTAAACCTGCCTACACCCTGCTGAGTTCCTGGATGCGGATTCCTAAAAACTAGAAGGCAAGGGAGAGAATGGCAGAGTCTAATGTAACTTTACTACCTTCACAGGAAACTAGTTCAGTTTAGCTTCCTCCTGCCAAGTTTGTACCAACTCTGCCTGAAATGTTCACAGTAACACCTGGGGAAGGGATCTAAGAGCACAGATGATACAGTCAAACGCCATTGTTCTCACATCTAGGTCAAAGAAAGACAATGCCTTTTCTGTAATTAAGGCAGACTGGGGGGAAAAAAAAAAGCAGAGAGGCTCCCCCACCCCACCCCCCGGGGTCGTGGATAAGTCATCCATGAATGGCAGCTGACCCAGGAATGAAATAAAGCATAAGCCAGCAGCTGCAGCCACGACTAAAGATCTACATTTACTGAACATCCGTTATGCACAGGGCACTGTGCTAGGCACTCACATTTCTGACCACAATCCTGTAAGACAAGGTCTGATCAGCCCAGTTTTATAGAGGGGGAAATAGGCTCAGAGACATTCAGTGGCTTGACCAAAGTCACACAGCCAATACCAGACAGAGCTTAAACGGGTCAAAGCCCACCCTCCTCCCGGCTGGCTCCGCCCAGAGGAGGAACTGAGTTAGGACAGAGGAGGGACCGCCGCACCCCTCCGGTCCCCCCCAGCCTCCCAGGATCCTGCTCTGGGTGCTTTCATACCTCCCGTCAGCTCCATCGTCAGCTTTTCATTTTCGATCATTTTCTTCTTCTCCTCCAGCTCAGCAATCAGGTTCTCTTTCAGCTCCACCTTCTTGTCTTCAAATTCTTTCACCGCTGCCTTCTTTTCTTTAATGTAGTTTCTCTCCACCTGTTCAGTCTGAGCAAAAGAGAAAACACAGGCTAGGGCTCCATGGGGCCCTTGCAGCCAGGGCTCCAACTCCAAGTCTGGCTCTGCACTCAAGGGCCCAGAAAACACCTTTATGAGAAAGGTGGGACAGCGGCACTCACACATGCACTGGCCGTAACGGGATGTCTGGGAGCAAGTATCCCAACGAATGCATAAAATTGAACCATACAACTTCTGCTTGTCTTTATGAGCATACCCAGCTTGCTACTCAGTATTTCCTCTCTTCCGCCTCTTACACTGCATTGCTTCTATGTTAAAACTTAAGATTCTCAAAGACAAACTCTTTTAAAGCCACAATTTCAAAGGAAAACAGTACATTCCGGATGAAATACCTACATTGAAAATTAACCGCAATTACAAAATACTGAGTCAGGGTGGCCCACGTTACTGTATTTGTTGATACTGATACCAAGATAAAGATCAACTAGAGTAGAAGATCATCTATTAGGTACCTGAACCCTTAAGTACTCAAACATTGAAACAATACTAAATAAAAAGGCATTCATTTTTTAAATCTCACCACCGTATTAAGTGAAGAACAAGGGAGCTTATGGTGGGCTATGACTGTGGATCACGTAATCCTGCGGGCTGTGACTATGTGTGTTGCACTGACTTCAGTAGTAAAATGGTTTCTGATAACGTGCTCTGTTAAAGCATGACCTTGTCACACCCATGTGTGGCTCTGATAAAGTCAGGACTCCCCCCACACATACAAACTAGCCACCCCAGGAACAGATTATCATCCAAGATTCAGGCTCTCATTTCTGTACCACAGCACCGTGCTTCACAAAGAACCAACATTCTGGTGTCTGCTGAAGAAAAGGAAAAATGTTAAATCCATCTTTCCTACTGACCCAGACAGCTTCGGCTGTAAAACTAAACCACTGAGCCAATTCAGAGACTGGGCTGCATTAAGGACCAATATAACAAATTATTAGACCATTATAATTCAGACATACTCCCCAATGGATTTAACGTGAAAGTCAACAAGAAAGCAGTGATGGGTGAGTATCCCCTAGTCCCCTGTGATCATCAGAGGCTGCCCAACCTATAAATGAATAGATGGGAATTTCTAAACTGAGACCCAAAATGTCCTTTAGTCAAACAAAACAGTGATGAAGGCCTGCAGCTGGGGGCTTCTTAACTGTCCATTTGGTGACAGAAGGAAAGGTCTCTGGATTGGGAGAGCAAGATTTCAGTCTCAGAAAGGGCCTGCAAACCCAGAAGATCCAAGGTACTTACTTCCAGCTGGAGGAAGAGTTCTGAAAGAGATAAAACATGCAATTAGATTCGCTAGGCTGTGTCACCTTTCTAGACAGCGATGGTAGGATTCATTTAGAAGCAGTAATTGCTTTCTGAAAGCATGGTTACACAGAGCAAATGCTTCCATCAGTAAAGTGTTGATATACATGAGGGGGAAGGATGGAAGAAGCACTCATGTCTAGTTAAAATTTGGCCCTGAACAGAATCACTTCCGGCAGTTCTGCCCAAGGGCAAAAGCAAGCAGCAGAAACCAAACTACCCCGGCAATATAAAACTGGAAGCTATCCCTTCTTTCACTCAGTCCATAACCTCCAACGGTCCTACAGGGTAGGATGGGTCAGGAAGGAACAGCGCAGTTACTCCAGAAGCAGACTCAACACTGGTATTTTTAAAGCACGGGTGAAGGGCTGTGTGTGGCAAGGAAGGCTATTCCTGGAGAACTCAGAGGGCAGAGGTTCTGTGCCTGCCCAAGGCGTTCTTCACAGGCCACCAAGCCCCCTCGTATGGCTGCTCCTCTATGGCAACGCCCTCTGGGTCTGAATGTAGCCCCTCCTGAGGACCTTTCACTTACCAACCCCCTCCAGACACGTCCAGGTGTCCACTGGAGAGTAGTCAACAGCTTATTTATCACCTGCTCTGTGCAGGCAATTAACAATTGTTTACCCAGCAGCTCCCCCATTGCTAGATTATAAGCCTCTCTACAGAGAACGAAATAGGTCCATGGCATCTCATCTTCCCTGGGTGACAGTGGAGTGCTGCCTACGTCACACAGATTGCTGGTGAACCAACAACTCCAGGAGGCGCTGTTCACATTTCACCAGTCTCCTTCACAAATGTGATGAAGACTATGGATCTCTTTCCCTCTAAAACAGCATATATGCACATCCACATGTAATTTCATAGAATTTTGAGTTTCAGGACTCCCGATTAAGAATTCAGATCTCAGACCTCAATTAACAGATGTTGAATAAAAAATTTAACTGGGGAGGGGTATCTGGCTGGCTCAGTCAATGAAGCACAGGACTCTTAATCTCAGGGTTTTGAGTTCAAGCCCCACGCTAGGCGTGGAGCCTACTAAAAAAAAAAAAAAAAAAGAAAGAAATTTAACTGTGCAAAGGGACAGGACAAGCCACTCATTTTCTAACACCCCTCCCCACCCCCCAGTAGCCCTGATCACTCTGGCCCTGGGAACGGCTGAGCACATGAGCCCAGGCACACCCAGCCCAACACGCTCACTCCCACAGGTGCTTTAGATGCACAAATGAACTTGATGCATCAACTATGTGCCATTCTCAGAAATCACCCCTGCACCAAGTCAAACTGGCAATCACCTCTCAGAGCTGCTGGTCATCGTCTGAGTTACAATAACCAGGCACCAACACAACTAGAACAGGTGGGTTAGCTCTGCGAGAATGTGCTCTTTAAGGCTCAAGCTGGGACTGACTTAGTTCTTCTGCATTCCTACCTGGGGGGCAGGGGAGAGAAATGTTTCTGAAAGAACACGCAAGGACAGGATTGAGAGTGGAACTAAGGCAAACCACTCAATACTCACGCTGCAGTTCTAGCTGCAGAAAAATGGCTCATGTCAATTTACTTTCCTTACTTGCATCTTAAACCAATTCCATGAGGCATTCGTACCCCTCCTGCAGATGGGGAACCTGAGGCTCCAAGAGCAAAACCTGCTTACAGTCATAAGACCTAAAGTGCAGAGAGAAGACCTAAACCTAGGACCTCACCCCTCCACAGTGCACCTCCTTTCCCTGCTAGAGGGCAACACCGAGAAGGCAGGGGATTCCACAGATTCCCAAGGAGATGCCTCAGGACCTCAGATCGCAGTGGGGGTAACCTCAGGGGCAGGGGGGATGTGGGCGGGCAGAAGACTAATGGCTATTAGTTCCATCTTCCCAGTGCCTTCCACACCCTTCAGCTCCCTTTCTACCTGCTGGTATACACAGGACATCTACTCCCCAGAGGGGGGAAAAGTTCCACCAACAAGAAGCTGGGAAGACACCGGATCAGAAAGCGAGGGGACAGGAGCCTGAGGAATGGCACCCAGACCTCATCTGAAAACCCAGCATTACTTTCACCACCGAAGGAACAGGCACCATGCTGGTGCTCAAAATGCTGGCTGACAAGGAGCTTCCAAATCGAACACTTACGACACATTTCCTGTAAGCCCAGGAATCTGTGTTCACACACTTTGAACAGTCATCACATCTTACTTTTTGCATGACTACCTCAGGATGTTCCTTAACTTTTCCCACATTTGGATGTCTTTTGTCAATGAAATCGCACATTTCCTAAAGTCAAGGACAATGTGTTCCACTATTCCATGTTGCTCAGAGCTTAGATGTAGCAGGTGCTCAAAAAATTCTTACTGCATGAATACATTTACCGTGTACAACAAACCAAAGCATACTCTTCCCCTAAATGCTTATAATACTCGAGGAGAAAAACAAGAGAACACCCCTTCCTCCCGGAGCAGAGGATACCAGAAGAAACAAACTTCAAGCAAGAGTGAAACAAGCTACAATTCTTTCCCATGTAGCTCCTCTGATGGTCCATTCAGGCAGCAATGCAGACGTGAGAAAGAATGTGCAAGACCACTCACTGTGGGGGCACCAGGGAGAATAACTGCATGGAGCCACCACTAGTAAGCTCAACTACAGGCCGTTCATTGGCCACTGGAAAAAAAGATGAGCCAGTTTTATACAACTGTGGCTTTGGAGTCTCTCTTCCCCAAAACTCTCCCCTCCACCATTTCTGAGAATATATGCGTTGCGTTTTAGACAGCAGCTCTTACGGCCACACTATATCGATGATCAGCAAAAGCAAAAACACCTGAAGATGATTTGCTCCCACCTAAGACAGAGCCTCACCTGCATTTCGGATCCTCTCTTTGTACTGCTGATCCAGTTTTTTCATCCTCTTCTGATATTCCTGTAATGTACCTGATTTTGAGATTTACAAAATAAAATGTTACTTTGAAGATCAATCTGCTCTACATTTCAGTTCCTAAAACAGCAGTAACTGTTTTAATACGATCAGAGTAAATAAAACACAAACCAGGGAAAGGCACGTGCAAAGAGAGCTAACTAGACTCTGGTTCTCAATTAAGGCCCAGAGCAGAAATCACCCCACCTAGTGGATTAAGACTCTCTAGCAAGTGATGGGGAGTAGAAAGGCACAGGCTTCCTCAAGTGATTCTGATCATCTGCTGCTAAGGTTTGAGTCAATGGGCCTCCCCTTTCTGAAAAAAGCTCACTCTCGCTCAGTAAGGCCCAGATCAATGCTGTCCAGTAGAACTTTCTCTGCAACGGTGAAAAGGTCCTAGATTTCACTGTCCAATATGGGAGCCACTAGTCATACGTAGCTACTGAGCACTTGAAATGTAGCAAGTGCAACTGAGGAACTGAATTATTAATTTAAGTAGCCACACACAGCCAGTGACAATTCTCAACAACTCAGGTATAGATTTTCACCAAATGTCTACTCATGTCATTGCTTTTCCAAAAAGCAGTGAATTACAAGGGTCACAACTAATGAGGGAAGTACTTCCTGATCATAATGTGTTACTAGGGTATATTAACGGTATCTTCTTCAAAATCCCTCACTCAACCATGCCAGGTTTGCCCTACAGACTTGCTAGAGTGGAATGTATTTCTTTCTCTGGCAACACTTCCATTATTATGGGGAAAAAAAAACAGAAATAAAACAAAGATGTGTGAATGCAACTCATGCAAACCTTTTTTCACTATTTAGCAGAAATCAATGTCAGATGGCTAGTTCAGGCAATGTAAGGACCTAGTGGAACTTCACTGATGAGGGGGCTCCACAAAGGTAAGCCAAAGAGTTGCTGGCCACAGCTGTCCCTGAGCCCCGGTGCACACCACAGTGCTAGACACCCTTCACGGGTAATCACATCGGCTTCCACTTTCTGCATTTCAAAGACTGGAAAACAAATTTAAACAAGAGGAAGTGATGTGCCCAAGGTCAAATTTCCAGAAAGCAGTACAGTTAGGGTTCAAGCCCGTGACGGCCCTCGAAAGCCAATGCTCTTAACCCCAGACTGAACTGCCTTCAGCAGGAAATCGCACTGGACAAGATACAATCCACTTTTAACTTATAAAACAAACAATAGAGAACACAATAAAGATAACCCACAGCTCATCAGCATTTAGTTTAGAAAAAAAATGGTACAGTTTTGTATATTCTTTGGCAACAACGTCTCTCCTAAAAACGTCTAGCTTTAGGCTCACAGTGGATTTCAGCTCATGCTCTTCAGAAGGCCCTAAGTAGGGATGCCTGGGTGGCTCAGTCGGTTAAGCAGCTGCCTTTGGCTCAGGTCATGATCCTGGGGTCCTGGGATGGAGCCCTGCATCGGGCTCCTTGCTCAGCGGGGAGCCTGCTTCTCCCCTGCCTGTGCTTGCTGTCTCTTTCTCTCTCTCTCTCTCGTTGTCAAATAAATAAATAAAATCTTAAAAAAAAGGGCGCCTGGGTGGCTCAGGTGGTTAAGCGACTGCCTTCGGCTCAGGTCATGATCCTGGAGTCCCAGGATCGAGTCCCGCATCGGGCTCCCTGCTCGGCAGGGAGTCTGCTTCTCCCTCTGACCCTCCCCACTCTCGTGCTCTCTCTTTCTCATTTTCTCTCTCGAATAAATAAAATCTTAAAAAAAAAAAAATCTAAAAAAAAAAAAAAAGGCCCCAAGTGAGGGTTCAAAAATATTTGAAAATCGCCACTTTACTGATAGCAGAAGATAGCAAAGTGCATGCTGGACAGCTGAATCAGCCAGACCGAATTTTAAGTCACTCCCACATGGGAGTGAAATATACAGATTTCAAAGGCTTGCAATATTAAGTATATTTAGAAATGAAGGGTTAAACCACACACCAACCTTCCTGCAGTTGTTGCAACTGTCTCTTGAGAGAAGCCAGTTTATCCTGATACATCCTGCAAAGAAAAACAACAAAAGCCACACTGAAAGACAGAAACATTCAATACTCGATTCCAAAATCATCTACACACAGGAATTACCTGGGTTGTTATGGGAATGTCATTAATGTCCTTTAGGAGACAGAGAAAACTGAAGTCGGCCAGCTGGTTTAAAATGTACCAGCAGCTAAAGGGATCAGAAAGGGACAAGGATTCTGTGTTCTTGAATTATAGCCTAATTCTGCAGATTCTCTTGTGTTATCCCACCTTTAGAGAATCAGTATGAAATCTACAAATATGAAGACACGCAGATTTTAATAAGTGACAATGATAAACAGGCAAGAAGATACAAAAACTGAAAGTGTGATGCCATTTTCTTATGGATTTAGAAGTAACACACACGAAAATGTAGCAAAGGCATTAAACACAGCAGCTCTTCTATCAACTCTACAATTAGATTATAAATTCCAAAGAAGTAAGATTATGCCTTTGGCACGTTTTTCTATGTAGATAGCATAGCTGTGTAAGCATCAAGTTAATCAACTTTCATGTCATTTTTTAAAAGCACTACTCTTTTAGAATCAGAGAAATAATATTCAGTAACAAAAGTTAAAATGCAGGATTTATTTGCAGCCCCAGCTGGTTAAGATCACGCAGCACACACAAAGCAAAAGCGCCTAGCATGTTCTTCCCCCCCTCCCCCCGCCCCCGGACACCAAATGGATTATATGCAATTGTACACCCCGGCAAGTCTGTTTAAATGGTGGATTCCACAAGTAAATCTTATTTCAACAGTATTTCTGCTTCTACCTGGAAAACACCCCCAATTTTACAGTGACAAAAACAAGATTTGCAACCTGAATGAACACTGTCCAACAAATAACAGGCACAATAGCTTTTTGACTGCTCCAGTAAGGGCTGTAAATACAACCCAACTATTTACACAGATTGAGGAGAGAGTGGGCAGAATCCGGGAATTACACAGGAGGTCTGATCAAAAGATCAATGAGAATTCTGATGTACTCTCAACACTCACCTTGAATCACACAAGGCATTCAATTTTAATCAAAAATTTTTCTGTATCCAGTATTAAGGGGCACGTTCAATTAAAATATAATCTCAAAAGAATGCTTAAACATGCCAAATAGAGGAAACAGATATATAAACTGCACACAGTAAGTCAGTATTTGGAACCCAGTGTATTTAATTTTCCACCACATCGAATGCGGTAAACAATGCCTTTGCCTTCTGAGTCTGTCTTTGAAAGGGAACATTAACAGATTGAAAAAATAAACAAGCGGAACAAATTCAGATTTGGGAAAAGGAAAGGTATGTGGAAATGGTTCAAGGTAAATCGGTAAAAAGCCTAAAGAGAATAAAAATAAAAAGCAAGCAGTTTCAGGAATGAAGCTGTGAGAAAAAGCACATGAATTATTAAAGTAATCCTTCTTTATTCAGCATCGCTGGAATTTAGCTGAATTACCCTTTTGGGTTCCAGAGCTTGAAAAGGGTAACAGAATCCAGAGGATGGTCACGAACCATTTGCAAATAGGACCTATAAAAAAAGGAACGTGGATCATCTAGTTTAAAGATAAAAGAATTTAAAGTCAAATCAAGATCCTCAAAATACATTCAACAAATACATGTGGGATCTATTTTATACAGTCTTGCATCCGTGTTTACAATAAAAGTGAGTGCTTTTCGTTCTCTGGGCACATTTAGAGAAGGCTCGAGCAGGAACGTATGACAAGTGCAAAGAGCACTGGAGCAGAGTCAGGAGCCCTGCTCTCCAGTCCAGCTTTCCCTGAGCTCTCCAGGCAGCCAGCACACCATCAGCTCTCGGAGGGGTCACCCCCATTTGAGAACCAAATAGCTATGACACACCATTTACCCTGAGCAATAGTTTTCACATTTAAACAAAACCACAAAAACAAAAACACGAAGAATTGGGAAACAGTTCTCTCCTGATACGTGGCCTTATTTTCCTGGGATCATTTCCCTCAAGGCTCTTCCTAGCCAATGCTCAAAAGATTCTTTTAACAGGAAGACCGATTACACATGACAAATTTATAGGGGGAAACTAAACACATACACATGGACCTTGGACTCTCTATGGTCAAAACCATACACATAAGGTCACTGTCAAGATTTCCTTGTCAATTCTGTATTCCAAACAAGAAATATAAGAATCATACTCACTGTTCCTTCATTTCTACATAGTCCTCTTCATCATGCTTTGCCAGGTCAGTTTCACTAGCATCTTCAGTGTCTAAGTAAAATCAGGGAAGAAAAGTCTGTTAAAATCATAATTCATAAAATTGTTATCACCTGACGAAGTGACACTTAAACTTCTGTAAAATGAACACAGGCCTGCGGGAAGCCATCAGTGAAAAATATTAGTTACTTTAGAAAAGAAAATGCCATTTTCAACTTAGACATGGCCAGACTTATGCAAAGAGCTGCCTTCATCTGAAGTGCCCCCAGAGAACAGGGTCCATTAGAGGTAGGCAGTCATGGTCAAGGCTGCTACTCCTGCAGAAGCCACAATGGCAGTTCACGAAACGGCGCTGTGAGTGTCAGACAGGACAACTAGAGGCAGCCAGGTCTTGCTCACTGCTCCAAAACGACCTAGTAAGTCCATTCTCTTCTGGTCTACGTCCTTAACAGATTTTACACCACATATATACAAAGGAGAATCCAAACCAATGAAGTGAAATATTTTCACAAAGTTACAACTAAAGAGAGAAGAAAGGACACAAAATGATCAAACACAAAGTGTTTCAGATCATTTTAAACATTGTTCTTAAAGTAAATAGCGGAGTGTCTACATAATTTCAACAGCCCTACTTGAGAAAGGATAAAGATCAATTTTGGCTTCGCCGCTCCCCCTTGTGGACATTAAGAGCAGTTACAAGTGTTTCACATTCAAAATCCCGGGTTAAGCCCCGTCTTCAAATGTAGTTTAACCAAACGCAATTAGTTCCTTCAACTTTATTATCTGCACATGTCGCTGCCTTTTTAAAGGCTGCTGCAGATCCAAATCTTCACAAGCCTTCTCCTCTTTCAGTCAAGAGACCTTCACTGAATTCCTGTCATATGCCAGCCACTGTACTTGGCACGTGGGGAACTGAGATGAATAAAACATATTCCTCATTCCAGCAACTAGTCCAACCATTTGCTCCACAGCCTTATTCTGTGCCAGAATAGTCCACCCATATATCGGTCTCTATCTCCTCTTTCTTCTCCCCTGTCCCCCAAGTCCCTCCTTCCCATAACTGTTTTTTTTCCCCCCCACCTCTCTCCTTCTCCGGTAGCTCCTTCCTCAATCCTTCCAAACAGTCTTCCTCACACTTGCCAAACTATAAACCCCAGTTTGAAAAAACTGGGCTTTGAGGCAGTAATGATAACGCAAAGAACGTGGAACTGAAAACACAACACCTGGGCACCATTAAGCAAATCCCTATCTTCCCTGTGCCTGCTTCCCCAGTGCTACAAAAACATCTACTGAGTACCAGGCCAAGTACCTTACGCACATCTCATTTAATCCTCACACCTACGCTCGGAAGCCCCCTTACAGCCGGGGAAACTAAGGCTCGCAAGCTTAAGTAAGTCTAGGGTCACAAAGCTGGGTTCAGTGAGCCAAATTCAGACCTAGATCTGGCTGATTCCAGGTTCCGTTCTTTTAAGCAACCTGAACTGCGCCACCCAAAGTAGGGTTGCCTAAAGCATTTCCTCGGGGTGGAGGGTCTGGGGGGAGCAACTTGGGAACCTGGAAGCCAAACTGGGCTTTGCTCTGATCCTCTCCGGAACTAAAAAGGGGAGGGGTACTGAAGATACTCAATGGAAGGCTTTCTCATTCCAACCAGGAAAGACCTGAGGTTCACCAGAGACGGTTGAGGGAAGAGGGACAGAATCTTAAAGGGGCTTCCGTCTCTGACAGCAGCTCCCCAAGTCCCTCCTTCCCATAACTGTTAGGGTACGACGTCCCCACAGCGGCCCCGGGCCCAGCGCAGGTGGGGGTAACTTCCCGGAGCCGTGCACCTCCCAGCGGCCCCTTCAAGCCTCCCCCAGCCCCGGAGGTCGCCCCGCCCCGCTCCGTGCAGCCCACTCACTCCCTCTTCGGTCCCGCCCCGCTCCGTGCAGCCCACTCACTCCCTCTTCGGTCCCACCCCCGCCCCGGGCCGCCGGGCCAGCCAGACGACGCACCTTCATCGGACTCGCGGCCCCGGCAGCTGCGCTCGTCGTCCTCGGCGCTCTCCAGCTCTTCGTCCTCCTCGGGGTAGTACTCCGGTGCCGGCGGTGCTCCAGCCGGGGCCGGGGCCGGAGCCAACAGTCCCGCGGCACTCATGTCGCCTCTGGCCGCGGCTGAGCGTCTCAACCAGCGACCGCGGCCGCGCGCCCTGCAGACTCGACGCCCGCCTAGCAGCCCCCGAGGGAGCCGCCAACTCGAAGAGTGGGAGCCGCGAAAGTCGCGGCGACCCCTTCCCTGTCTCCGCCAAGCTCCGCCCCGCGCGCCAGCTCTCGGCAACGGGGGCCTCGCGCCGGCGGCGACTTCCGGGTCGCGAGCTGCCCGAGGCCCGCCTGACTCCGTCATCCTTGAGGTGGAGAGGCCGCCGGACGCCCCCTTCGTCTTAACCTCGGCCCTTTCATGCTGTCTTTAAAATCCTCAACGGGTAGTGGGGAGGGGTGGAGACAAGTTCTCTAGAATTAGGCAAATCCTTGGACAGACCTGGCCGCTGCTAGGACCCCGAAGCTTGCAGGCGACTTCTGGAAACAGCCGCCAGGCGGCGCAAGGAGCCAGAACTAAAGCGAGGATCCTTAGCGACCTGAGAGAGGCAGAAGGGTTGAAGGTGGTCTCTGGTTGACATAGGTGAACGACATGAACCATCCCCTTTATAGGCTGGGAAACGCTGACATCTCGAATTTTCGTGATCATTCCCCAGAGCCTAGCTCCTCCCCTAATTGGAGCTTTATTGAGAACTAAAAGGCAAGGCTGTTGAGAATTCCATTCTGGGGTCCGCAAAAGGGTGTTTTCCCAGTCGGTGGGAGTCTTTTCTATTTGTACAGTTGTTCTCAATAAGGTGTTCTCCCGATTTTACATATGAGAAAAGAACATTTACCTAAAAAATGGTAGCGTCCAGCCTGCCTTGTTTACACGATCACACCCAAGCGCTGTACATTACTGCTGCCTCATATTTCTTAGAATATTAATTTTTTAAAAGGTGCTTTTCCCCATCCAATAACTTGCTAACAACTCTCAACTGAGCAAGCGGAACATTTGCCTGCAGGAAGTTAATTAAACTAGCATAAGGAAGGTGCTATGTGGAAACTTAGAAAACAAGAGAACTGAATACCTGCATGAATTAATTCATGTGATTCCTTCTGAGTAGGAGACACTGTGTTATAAGCTTTACTTAATGACCGAATTTAGGATGTCCCTTGTCTAGTTGTGGGTAGTGAGATAAGGGGTAAGGAAAAGAGCCTAGGATGTTTGTTTGTTCAAAGTAACCCTGCCCCCTTTATGTTGTATCCAAGTCGCCATAGAATAACTTTTTTTTTTTTTTAAGATTTTATTTATTTATTTGACACCGAGAAAGACAGCGAGAGAGGGAACACAAGCAGGGGGAGTGGGAGAGGGAGAAGCAGGCTTCCTGCAGAGCAGGGAGCCCGATGCGGGGCTCGATCCCAGGACCCTAGAATCATGACCTGAGCCGAAGGCAGACGCTTAACAACTGAGCCACCCAGGCGCCCCAATAAATAACTTTTTTTAAAAAGATTTTATTTGACAGATAGAGAGCGCAGGTAGGCAACAGGCAGAGGGAGGGGGAGAAGCAGGCTCTCTGCTGAGCAGGGAGCCCAATGCGTGGCTCGATCCCAGGATCCTGGGATCATGACCTGAGCCGAAGGCAGACACTTAACCCGACTGAGCCACCCAGGTGCCCCGGAATAAGTAACTTCTAAGTAGTAAGGTTGAACACAGATCTAAAAGCCAGGTGGACCCCAGTATCCTGATCCTTTGTGACCAAACTCCTCTCTGAATGGGACCCCAGAGTCTTCTCAAAGTGAAAAAAAATATGCGATTTATTTCAACATTTCTTATTTTCTACCTTGTCTTAATGAAAATCTTGGCTCTTTGTGGGAGATTTTTCCACCCAACAAACCTCAACAATTTCCAAAATGGACTGCTGCAATGTCTTTCCATGAGTTCAGAGATCTTCTGAAGCTCCTTCTAAATAAGAGTCATTCTCAAGGCTCACTGTAGGTCCACCATCTGTATTTAAACTAGGATTTTAGAACTGCCTCTTGCCCAAAGGATGAAGTCATTTCTATTTTTATTTTAGAACACATCTAAATTATTTGTAATCAGCTATTTTGAGCAACTTGGGTTTCCATCAGAAGTAATAATCATAGACCAGAAAAGGTACCAACATTTTAGAAATTACAGTTCATTGATATAATGAGTCAAAAAAAAAAAAAGATTTGACTTCATTGCTCATTGGTTTCTTCAAGACATGGAATTTTTATCTCACTTATGTTTTCTTTCTACTTGATTGCAAATAACATCTGTTAATGGTCATGCCTTTCTTTTTTTATATGAATAGACACAACTGACACTGATAGTGAAAACTTAACTCCATTTCTTCAATCCATATTCCCAACTGCATTATTGGTAGGATGAGCTCTTAACTAATATATGCTCTTTAAGAGGAGAACCTAGTCAAAAAAAGGTCTGTCATGACTTTAGTCTTACCTAACCTTTATAGTTGTTGAATATGATAATTTTGGGGGCTCCTGGGTGGCTCAGTCAATTGAGTATCCGACTTGGTTTCGGCTCTGCACTCAGCAGTGAGTCTGCTTGGGAGTCTCTCTCCCTCTGCCCTTTTCTTACCCCTTCTAAATAAATAAAATCTTAAAAAGTATACATATATATATTATATGGTATTATAATTTTGGATAATCTCTCTAGGCCTGTAAAAATTAAGTTCCCCCAGAATTACCTTGAAATCTCTCCCCATCCCTTTCCAAAATGCCAGTCAGCACTGCTCAGGAGCCACCTACTTCAGAACTCAAATGAGGTCCTGCCGGCCTCATTTCCACATACCCTAACACCCAAATTTAAAGGGGAGCCCTGCCATTGGAATGGAGTATCATTATAAAACACTAGGGAAAACACGTAGAGCGTTTAGGACACAAACTCTGTCAGCAGGAGTTCACACAAGAGTTAATGATGGAGAGTTTTCTGAGAGCCAAGTCCTGTATACATCTAACAAGGCTTAGCATCAAATTGTGTGCCTAAAATGAAACAATTTCTTCATAAAATGCTGAATTGTCAAAGTCTGTCAACTTTGGGGTTTATGAGTAAGAGGAGCAGTTTTCAGTTTCTGGTATTGACTTAATCAACATATCCAGCTTCAAAAAACATAAAGAATGGCTCTGAGTAACACGATGATGCACTTCTACCCCTGGGAGACGAGTCTCTGATTGTCACAGGTTGCACTTTGGCCATCAGTTCACACAGAATCTTTAAAACATTGCCCCTGAAAAAAAACGAATATGCTGACTAAGCGCACTGAAGCCTACCACACAGTTCCTGTTCCTACTGTCAAAATGATTATCAAAACCCACAAACTGATTATTTCTCAAGTTTCGTCCTTGGGCCTATCAAAAGGAGCCCCAGAGGTGTTGAATGCTTTACTTGCTCCCAGTACACACCTCGTATAAAGATTTTTTCCTCCCAACAGCATTAGACTGACGTCTGTCGAACGCAATGCAAGGGCAACTCCCTTGCCAAAGATGTAAAAGAATTTAAATCCAGGAAATATTTACAAGCCCGGAGCGAATACATGCTGTATTAACTGATGGCATCATTACTTAGGGAGCTGAGCAAGAATGGAAGAATGGGAACCTCCTCAAAGGCTCTCACACGGTGGTCCCCGGGAGTCCCAGGGGGCCTTGGCCTCTGGGAGGCTCCCAAGAAAACTAAAGGCGCAGAGGAGTGCCATGAACTTTGACCCCAGCGCAGCACAAACAACGGCGACCGCACCCCAGGCGGGCCCGCGGGGTAACTAAAGTTGCAGGGTCTTCCGCGTCTGAGGAAAGCCCGCCCCGCCCCACCCCGCCCACCGCCAACTCCGCCAATCCTCAGGCGCCATCGACCGCTCGGCTTCCCAGGCACCTCCAATCAAGTACCTATATCCGGCCCCATGCCTGTGCCCCGCGGTCAGGGGAGGTCAGTAGAGAGCCTATCGGAGCCGGGCTGGGGGCGTGGTCGGGGGCAGGGGGCGGGCGAACTGAGACCGCGGGGCGGAGCGCGTTCGGCGCAGTCGGGTGCGATTGGCCACCCCTGGCAGGAGCCGCACCTCGGACAGCAGCAGCCGCGGCCGCGGGAGGGTCCGTGTGGCGCCCGGCGGTGACGACGGCGGAGTCCTGCGTGAAAGTGGGACCCGACACCGAGACCGCGGACGGAGGCTCCGCGTGGCTGGACCCGACACTCAGCGACCCGACCCCGGGATCCTCCGGGGGACAAGCGGCAGAAGAGCGACTCGGGAACAAGTGTGGGAGAGGAAGCGGCGGCGGCGACGCCGGGCCCGGGGGTGGTGACAGCAGGTCTGAGGTGAGAGCGCCGGGGCGCGGGACGGTGACAGAGTGAGCCGAGGCAAGAGGACCCTGGGCGGAGTGAGGTCGGGGAGGACTCGAGTGACGGGAGTCCGGGAGCGGGTTTGTCCCGACTGGGGAAAGAAGACCCCGAGAGGGGCCGGGATAGCGGGTCTGAGCGGGAACCTCGAGAGGGCTTGGGACAGCGGGTCTAGGGAGAGTCCCCGAGCGAGCTTGGGACAGCGGTTCTAGGGGGAGTCCCCGAGAGGGCTTGGGACAGCGAGTGTGAAGGGAGAAGACCCCGAGAGGGCTTGGGACAGCGGGTCTACGGAGAGTCCCCGAGAGGGCTTGGGACAGAGGGTACGAAGGGAGGGGACCTCGAGTGGGGCCGGGACAGCGGGTCTGAAGAGAGGCGATCCCGAGAGGGCTTGGGGCAGCGAGTGTGAAGGGAGGGGATCCTGAGAGGGGCTGGGACAGCGGGTCTGAAGAGAGGGGACCCCGAGAGGGCTTGGGACAGCAGGTCTGATTGGGGAACCGCCCAAGAGGAGCCGGGACAGAGGATTTAAGGGGAGTCCCCGAGAGGGTTTGGGACAGCAGGTCTGAAGGAAGGGGGCCCCGAGAGGACTTGGGACAGCAGGCCTGCTGGGAGGACCCCCCCGAGAGGGGTCGGGAGAACAGGTGTGAGGGGGACCCGGAGACGGGTTTCGGAGCGCGCGAGTGGACGTGGAAGGGGGGAGCGAGCCTGGGTCGGGGTCGCTGCGCCGGGCGAGTCCGGACTGCCGGCAGCGCACAGCGAGGGGAGGCGTGCTGCTCCTAGGGTCTGCAGTCAGCCGCTCTCCCCAAAGGTGGTGTGTGCGATAGGGGACAGCCCGAGCCCCCGTGACCCTGTGGGTGACTCCGTGGAGCAGGGATTATGTAATGAAACCTCTCCTAAGTAGAACGCAAGGGCCGGAGGGTCTGGCAGAAGCGCAGAGATCTTGGCGAGAGCGAGAGACCGGCTGCCCGACCTCTCTCCTCACTGGCCCCCTGGCTTCTGATGTGTTTCTCCGAGTTTGGCATGGATGCCTTGAAAGTGAGGGGCTTCCTGATATTAATACCTTAACGAGAACGTGAGAAGTTGGAGAGGGCTTCCACCACCCTCTGTGGGCAGCCACCACAGGCCCGTTGAAAGGGAAAGGGATCCTTTTGGAGACCCATGTTTTGGATTAATTGGGATGGTGATGGTGACAGACCCTGTATTTTTCATTTCAGCTCAGGGAGCTGAGAAAGGTTTCAAGATTTGGCAGCACTTTGGTACTCATGTTTACAATGCAGATTCAAAGGAGCTATACACTAAGTTTGTTTAACTTTGATGTGTTGGAGATAGTTGGGAGGTCAAACTAAATGTTGAAAGGAGGTATTGGAGTGGCTAAACTGACAGCACTTTCCAATTAGATTTCTCATCCTAAAAGCTACCAGGACTGAGCTTTAGGCGTGATTCCAGGACAAGCTAAGGAGAGAGATAAGCCTATTTAAACCAGACACTGTGTCCTCGTAGGAGGCAAGTGTGTGTCTATTAAAATGCTGAAACAAATAGTGGAAAGCTGGAGGGGGTGGGAACTGGGGGGTAGCCTCCTACTTTGATGGATGTGAAAATTAAATTAATGACCAGGCTAGTCGTTCACAGTACTTAGGATATGTTAATACTGCCCTGCCTACCTTTCAAATGTTCTCTTGAATGCACATGCTTTGTTAACAGTTGGACCCAGCAGTTTCTGCATTTGAATTTTTTAACCTTTTTCTCTGTGTGTTGCTCCTCCTCACCCCTTCTCTTCGCAACTAGTTTCTTTTTTAGAGGAGCAGACTTAGAAAATGATGGTTTGGGAAAAATAAGGGGGAATGTCATTATCATTTCACAGTTACTTAGGTATCTTCTTTGTTTCTGGTTTAGAATATGTCTTATTAGAAGCTTTTGCCCTTGTATAGTAATGGGCAGCTTCAACGAAGGGGAAGAAAGAAATGGTGCTTTATTTTCCGAAGACATAATGGAGAAAGCTTACATAGAACTGCCTATTTAAATCAAAGACAAACATTATTAAAGTCATTTTCATCAGGGTGATAGTAAGTAGAGGATATGTGTCATTTGGGGATTTTATTTGATATTACCTGATACAGAGCAGTTCTTATATGACTTCAGAGAGTGTGGAGCTGCACCAACTAGAAGTCCTCCCCTAAGAAAGGGAGATAAGAAGAGAAACAACAGCAAATACAAATTTAAAATACGACACTATAATTTATTTAAGATGTATTAAGTATGATTTTTTATGCTAAATTTATTTTTCCAGAACTCTAGGTCAAATTCAAGTAAAAACTAAAGTCAGTTAATTTAAGAGGTTATTTACAAAGGGTATATATTCATTATGTAGTGCACATAACTTTTGAAATGGTCTGTGGAAGGTTTGGGAATCTCAGTACCAGTAATTCTACAAAGTAATAGAAATGTTTGAGCAGATAAGCTCTTTGATCATACTTGTTAGCTCATTTCTGACTGGTACAAATGGTAGTTTCTTAAGACAAAACATAAATTTTAATTCCTTATAAGAAAAGAAAGTGTTCTAATACTCCCCGGAGTGGTGACTAAAGCAGTCATTTCAACCACATTACCTTATGGTATTGATCCAGAGATGATGAAGGGAGATTCATTGTAATAGAATTTTCAGTGATAGGAGGGGCCTATAGTGACATTTTATTCCTTGGGGTGATGAGTGGGCGGGTAAGAGGGTAGGAATTGTGTGGGAATTTATTTTCATTTGTTTCACAAAATAAAAGTACACCATGAGAAACTATAAATATGTGAAGACATTTTGCCTGTGCTCATTTAAACTATTTCTTTTCAATTAAAAAAATATACTGAAAAGAAATTAAGAAGGCGCTTTCCACTTCTATATGAATGGTTATAGCAACAACAGAATGCAAGTCCTTTTGGTTTGGAGTTCTTAAACTATACTTACTCTTGGTTTAGTGGGTACAAGTACTACCCTGTAAGTACAATAACCCATTTTGCCCGTTCTTTACCACTTGAGTCATATACAGTCAAACCATTGTCATCTCAGAGTATACCTTGATATCTAATTTGGTTTAATGTTTAAGCCACTCTGAATAAAAGTTCTCATTGCTTGCCAGTGTGCATATTTGTTGGTTTCAGTAGTATAGAAGAATGAATGAAACCTATTGGTACTTTTATTTTAGAGCCTCCATTAAAAGGCTCTTTCTTTCATAATCTTTTCCTCCAGCCTTTGTTTCTTCCCTCCCCCCAAAAGAAAATAGACTGACAGACAGACAGACAGAAAGCTTCCACCCAAAAGTGTTTTGTGACTCTCCTAGGGGAAGACTGCTTTTCAGTCTTCAATGAGATTCAGTGAGCTCATCTTCAATGATTCTTTCAACCAGTGAAGACAGTTTTGAATTAGTTCTGAGTTGTGAGATATTGTACAATTGCAGTTCAGCATAGGGAGTTTAGATTGTGATTATTTAGCTTTATCATCCATTTAATTGGTTGCTTTGTTATTTATGAAGATTGGTTAAAAGTTTGTTACTGTTTCTAAAACGCAAACTGAGTAAAAAAAAGAACAACAACAAAAGGAAAAACATAAGTGGCATCTATCAGTCTGGCTGTCCTTATAGACTAGATATATTGAGTTTATGGGCCAAAATGTTATCTAACTCATTTCTAAACTACACGCATCAAATTAAAAACAACAACTTTTTAGAATTTTTAGGAAAACCAGCAGGAATTAAATTGATCATTCTAGCTATATGTTATTAATTTTACCTAAATATTTTATAAATCAACCTAATGTGTTTTTTCTCTGTCTAACTTGAGATTTGTTAGAGACATTGAATCTAAATTATTTCCACTTTACAACAGAATGACTTAGGGGTCAGCTTCTTGATTTGTTAACACAGATCAGCCTCCTAACCATTGTCAGCTATCCCACGCATACATGATTTTCATCCCCAAAGTGAGTGAGAAAGAGATTTTGCCTTGGAAAAGACACTTTATACCCAGGAAAACCTACTCCCATTAAACAAAGAGGTGTAGCCCAGGTAGCTGTAGGTACCAACGCTGAGAATTTACGTGCTGGTGTCTAGTCTTTGGGGCCCTTCCACTTAACTCTAGCCTCAGTGAAATGATGGATAGCAAATTCAACCCCACAATGTACATTTTGTTACACTTAATATTGTAGTTAATTATCAAAGTGCAAATTGGAAGACTTCAGTTTTACTTCCATCCACTATTTCTGATGGACAAATGGGATAACCCTTTATCTCCAGGACAAACTAGGACTCTGGGCAGTATATATTTATTTTTATATGTTTCAGCTCTGTCTAATGACAGAGGCTTATGTCCACAACAATCAAGGCGTATGACAATTCAAATAGATATTATTTACCCATTACAATAGATGGCACTAATCAAGGCAGAATGCTCTCTTACATAAATAACCTAATTAGTCTTGGCAGTAGACACACAGAATCATAGATTGTGGCCAATTTTCCATTCTGTTGTGAACATTAGCCTTTACTTTTTGAAGAGTGTGTGCGTGAACACACAAGTATTGCCAGAAACCACATATAGTTTTTAAATGATCTAGGTCAAGAATTAGTAGCAGAGATACAAAATTACAATATTATGCTTCATGTACCTTTATGTTTCTATTGTCTCTTGGGTAAAATTTCTCTTCTGTCATTGTATACCAGTTCCTTGTTTGCATGTGTTTGTTGGTATTTTACTATTCTGTGAGCACTTCAAGGCAGAGCTGGGTAGTATTCATCTTTGCATTCCCCATGGTAAGTTCAGTACCAGGCACAAAGTATGAAGATGCTCCATAAATGTGAATTGAATGAGCGAATGAATTAATGATGAGCAAGTAAGTAGATGCTACTTACATTCATACTTTGTTTCTTATACACCAAAAGAGACAGGGATTCAGTTAGAGCGAATGTTAGCATTATTCATCTGTCATATAAGAAACAGCATGATACATTGGAAGGAAAAAGGACCTTACACTCAGAGAGACCTATGCATCTACTTTGGCTTTGTCATTATGCCAACTAGCTTACCCTGGGTAAATTACTGAAGTCTTAAAGCTCTCAATTCTCTCATCCATCAAATAAGAATACATACCTCACAGGATTCTTACCAGGAATAAATGAAGCAGTTTATGTAAAGCACCGAGCACAGTGACAAGCACATGGAAGTGTTTAATAAATCGTAGCTGCTTATTATTTTAAATCATTTGAAACAATTTTTATTGTTTTTGCTGTATTCCCAGTATCTAATCAGTTTCTAATTCCCATGGCTCCTGGCTCCAAAAAGAATAATTAATAGATTCACATATAGGGAAATTGAGACAGTGAGGGTAAGTGACTTCCCAAGGTCAGACAATGGTAAATTTGACCCCTGTGACCTATATCTGGCTTTTCAACTCACTACACTTTCCACTTCATTCCTCTCAATGGTCCAAGAAGGAGCTAACAAGGGCCTTAATAAAGTGCTAGGGAAGGACTACTGTGATGATCTTCCAGTCTCCTTTTTCATACTTCCTATATACATTGTTTCTGTCTTACTCTCCCTAAAGTACAGCTCTGATTTTGTCACTCACATGTTCAAAACTTTAATAATTCCCCATGGCCTACAGAATTCAGTACAGATTTATCAAACTGTTTTTAGGTTCCTAATGCTCCATAATCTGTGTGTGTGTGTGCGCGCGTGCATATATTATCCTGTGCCCCAACCAGACCAGCCTACTTACTGGCTGAGTACTTACTGATTTGCCATCTTCAGGTCTTTGTTCCTGCCATTTCTTTTCCCTAGAATGCCTTCTCTCTCTCTTTTTTTTTTAGATTTTACTTATTTACTTGAGAGAGAGAGCAGAGGGAGAGGGAGAAGCAGGCTCCCCACTGAGCAGGAAGCCCGACAGGGGGCACAATCCCAGGACCCTGGGATCATGACCTGAACTGAAGGCAGACGCTTAACCTACTGAGACACCCAGGCGCCCTTCCCTAGAATGCCTTCTGTTTCTCCTTTTTCTGACCTACCTCTCATGCCATCTTCCATGAGGCCTTTTCTGATCATCCTCCTTGCTTCTCTTTCTCTTGAATTCCTTAAGTACTTTGTATGTTTTCTTATTACATTAATATTCTCTCTGATTTTACATTATACAGTTTGCACTTATCTTTCCTAAATATCATCTTCTTGATTTTAAAAGGACAGTGTCATACACATCTAACCAAGTACCTTGCACCTAGTATCTGCTCAATAAAAATTTGTTGAATTGTATTAAATTTAAATACTTAATTTAGGTTCAAAAATAATATTTAAATATAATTATTGCTGCCAGGGAAGATAAGAGAGATAATTCTTAAGTGAAAAATTCACTTCTGACCCTGGCAGTTGGTAAATTCAATGCCAAAGCTAGCAAGTATTTGGAAACTTGTATGTTCATATTTGGCCTGATAATATTCCCTAAAGTAAGTTTTGACTCTGAGTGTTTGGGATTTGTTATTTTTGTTTTCTTAGGTAATGTTTTTATCTGTAAGGAATGGGTTCTAACTTCAGGTCTTTGGAAGTCTCCAAACTTTCTCTCAGTATTAGCAAAAAATAAAATATGATTCCCTTTCATTTGCAACAGAAGGTGGTTGTTCACTTGAGTCAGAGGTAGAGTCTGGGAGAGATCTTATACTCTGCTCTTCCAGAGCAAATTCCTTACTTCGTGATGCAAACAATTTGCAACTGTGAACAGGTAAACTTATTGTTATTCCTTCCATATAGTATTTTTCTCCACAGTGCTTAGTACCTTCTGACACACCAAATATTTCATCTTATATTTCTATACTAGAATGTAGACTATGAAAGCAGAGATTTTGTTTTATTCATTGCTGTATCCCAACCCATAAAACAGTGCCTACCATGTAGTAGGTGCTCAATAAACACTTATTGAATGACTAAGTAGATCAATTTGTGTTTGGGGATTCCTCCAGTTTGTTGGCTTTTAAAAAGAAGGTTTTGTTATTTTAAGCATAGGAAGTAAAATCCTAAGGAAGTGTTTAGCTTGGAAGACTAGAGTTTATCTGTGTATTTTACTCTTTCTGGGTTTTACATTTGTCTTTGAGCTGCCTTGAACTTACTATATTTTTTGTTTTATTGATTATAAACAAAAGCTGTTCCTGCCACCAAACCATATATCCGAGATGATTGTGTCTCAATCTGGCTAAAACCTAAGAAAACTGTGTTCATTGTAGCAAAACTTAATAGAAGCTTGCTGGCATAGCTCTTAGGCGTTAAAGGCTAATAAGACCAAAATTTTAATAAAATTCAATACAGGGACATTATCCCATTAAAAGCATTTCACTTGTTTTTCTTAGATGGTAATATTAACCCTGAAAATTGGTCAGATCAAGCTTCTGATATTAATTTGGGGTTATCAGTTTTCTGCATGTACAAGTAATTGGGTTTGAAATGTGTTTTAAGCCTGAATTAAAAAGAACTTAGTCACTGGTGACTCATGGTAAGAAGTTTTTCCTTTTCCCTGCTGGAACATATGCGATTGCCACCATCCTGGCTTTTTTGAAACATTGAAAACATAAAGAATCCTGCTTTTATGTACTATGTTCTGGAAAAGCTCTTTTAGGTTTAAAGTGGTGGCCTTAATTACAATGTTTTTTCGTAATGAGCACTACCTTTGACTTTCCAAATTTCCATACTATTTTTTTTAGTCACTGCCTTTATGGAAGTTTTCTCATCATTATGTGAAATTGTCAAAAGTCTACTAGATCTTGTGTGAATGACCACAAGGACTTTGTCTTGTTCATTACTGTATTCCTGGTGCCTGGAATAGTGCTTTGTACAGAGGGAGCAATTTACATATTCGTTGAGTGAAGTCACATACATTCTAAATAACAGTGCATCTTAACAAAAATAATGCAAGTCTGTTGAAATAAATTTTCTCCAGCCCAGTTGAATTAGGTAATTGTCAATTCACAATCAGGTTAGTTTGGGAGGCTCTTGAATTAGCCCAAGGTAGTTCTACCCTAATAGTTCTTAGCATTGGTTGTGCCAACCTGCAATCTCCTTTAGTGGTTCACTTACAAAAGGAAGAGTAAATCGGCAACACCCAAAGGCACTTGCACCTGTGGGAACCAATGGGCGTCCTAACAGGAAATACTTTCAGCTTGCAATACCCATAGTAATGTGCAGCGCCCAGGTCACGCTGTTTTATCTGCAGTTCCGTATTAGGATTATACAACGTTTCTTCAAGATATATATATATATATATATATATATATATATATATATATGTTTAAAAGAGAATGAACTTTAAATTTGAGAATTAAAATGTGAACGGTTATTTCCATTTTCTTCATTATCAAGGAATTGGTGAGTTGTCCTCCTTTAAGTTCTTTCTTTACCTTCTAATGTTGTGTGCCCTGAAACCTTACTCCAGCACACAGGGAGAGGGGGAATGGAGGGTACATAAGTGTCAAATAATTACAACTTAAACTGATATTATCAATAGTAATAAGCAGTTGTGATCTTTACATTACACATGAACGGTAGCTATTGATAGAGTTTCATAGATTTGTTTAGCTCGACCAAGTTTTCCTCTTTTGTAGGGACTGGGGGAAAAAATTCAGTAAAAGTTTTTAGAAAGTTCTTTCCAAAATGTCAAACTGTAGACCAGTATACATTAATGTAATGCTGTTAACGTTAACTCTCTGACCAGGAAGTACTCTCTTGAAGCCTCATTTATAAAACTGTGTCTATAATAACTTCCTTTCTCGGTATGAAGGTGCTGATAGCGTGGTGTTGTTCCTACAACTTAAGCTGAGCTCTGTTTTCTCTTTCCTAATGAACAAGAAGCAGTTTTTTTAAAGAAAGTCATCTCTGGGGCAATCTTACTTATTGCTGAAGCTAAATAAAGAAATTTTAAAGTCTTTAGTATGTTGGATTGGAGATGTAGGACATGCGTTTGAGAAGATCTACTGTGAGTAAGCTTGGTATTTTGTTTTACACTTAGCATTTTATTATAAATATGGTTTGTGTCTAAACATTGCTAATAAACTTTGTTGAGTTTCATGTGAATATTTATGGCCTTAGCTCAAAGTACAGCTGAGAGTAATCAACCTCAGAAATCACTGGATTCCTCTGCTCTATTTATTTTAGTTTGTAGTTTGAGACTATACAAATAAATATTAGTGGGAACTTTTTTCAGAAATTGTTTGATTTTTTTTTTTCCTTTTTTTCTGGATAAGTAAGGTAAATACTGAGCTGCAAATAAAACATGAAAACCTTGTCAGAAGAATCCTTTAAACAAAAATTTTAGATATACTGAAGCCTATTTTTATTAAATGGATGCAGTTTGTGCTTATGATTGATATTCCTGTAAAACAGTATTTCAGAATGAAGCTACTCCAAATGGCACACTATTCATCCTAGAGATCTTAAAAAATATCAAGGCCATGTCCTATTTTTCTTCTTTTCTAGCATGGGAAAATAGGATAGAAATCAGCAATTTCTGAAATGTAATGCCAAATTTAGAGACAGAAAAGTCAGAAGATTTGATCATGTTTATCTTGTTTTGTAATTTTTTTGTTTTGTTTTAGTACATAAGGTTAGTTACTTATTAAAGTATAAAAATATCTTAGCCATGAGGTAATTTATGACACTACTCTAGTCCATAAAATGAAATTAGATGAAGTAGGAAAGTAAATAATTTGTTTAAAGGCTCATGGTTTGTATGTTGAAAAATTAATACAAAGTATTTTATTAGCCAAGAAAGCTGCCTTAATAGTTTCTTTACCAATTTCACTAGGCTCTTAGAACAAGGTTGAAATGAAATGTGTATAATCCTGACTTCCAAAGCCCTAATACTGCACATGTTAGATGTGTTAAAATTAAAGTCTTGCCATTGTACATAGGATGCATTTTCATTCAAGAAGTATTGCAGTGGATATTAGTGATTTGGGGACTCTATGCTTCTGATATATAAAAAAAAATTAAAGCTTTCAAATAATCTTTGAAATGTGATGTCATAGTGTGCTTTTTAAGATTTATGAATATTAAACACTTAAAAGTACAAATTATGTTAATTTCATTTTTCATAGATAGGGAGGCCTTTTATGATTGTTCTGTCAGCACTCCACAAGTATCCCAATCATAGCTGGGATGGTGGTGGGGCAGAGGAAGTAGGTGGTGGGCCCTCACAGTAGTGACAGATTATTGCAGATTATATGGCTGCCTGCCAAAAGGCCACTAATTGGAAAAGTGGAAGTTACTGCATCCTATTAATTTGTACATATTTATTTGTAACCATTTATAACTGTTTGCTGGTTTCACACACAGAGACAAGTTTTAAACTTCTGATCCACTTGTCATGTGCTTAATGTTCTGTTCTTTAGTTTACCTTGGTCATATTCCTTGCATACTCTGCAAAGATCACACTGACCATTTTGTGGAAGACCGTGTGTTAGCAGAAAAAAGGGGAGGGGTGCACAGAACTTTAAACCGTAAATGCTTTACTTTCTAGCTAAAAGTGTTACAGAGTTAATACGTAAAGTGTCCCATCATATTTAGGCAATTTCCATAAAATACTAATAAAAATAATCATGTCTTGTGGAGGAGATTGTAGTTCTCAATTGTATCGGTTCAGTTTGAAATTCCTGCTGTTTCAACATACAAGGAAGCTTTGTAGAGGAAATATGACATCTCTGCCCAGATGCGTAAAGAAGGAATTACAGTGGAGAGTTATTTTTAGAGGTGTCTTCTTATGAATATATTTTATGTACTGAGAAGTATCTCTCAAAGTTTAGTTTCTGTTTCAGGGTCACTAGCAGAAGTTAAATAGGTTGCTCAGGTCACTGGATATTCTATTAAGAAATACTTTTAAAAGCATTTTGATGTCACCAACAACCAGCCTAGTTAGTCTTGACCTGGCTGATCTCAGTGATAACATTTGTCAAAAATGTAACCAAATTGAGAAGATATTGAGATGCTATCAGTACCAACAAATAGTAATGTAAGTGTCCTACTAAAAGAGGGGACAATTAACTTCCATTTCATAGCAGTGTCCCACTCTCCTTCAGGAATAGAGTGCACTGTTCTCAGTATAAGGAAAGGTGAGTCAGGGAATCTGTCCATTTGTATCACTGACAGTTCTTAGATGTTCTTCCCTAAGTCTTGTACACAGTGAGTAACATGTCCAGGTTCCTTATACCTGTTACTTTTGGCTTGGTCACATATGTTTGAGGTTGGCAATGTAATCTAATAATTAGCAAGAGCATATCAGATGAATACGTCTGCCACTTACAGCTCACCAGCTTTGTGCCCTTATACAAATCCCTGAACTCTTGAACCCTTGGTTTCTTCAACTGTATAATGGACACAATCATAGTACCTACTTTATGGATTATTGTGAGGATCAAGTGAGATTATGTATGAAAGGCACAAGTTTGGCTGCACATTGTAAAGAAAGAGCTCAGTGAGTGATAGTAGATATGGTTATTTTTGCTGTTTTTGGACATTTCAGTTCTTATTCACAGTTCTACCAGAAAATGATCATGGGAAGAAATATAAAACAATACATGCAATCATGTATAGATAATAGAATCAGTCTTACTAGAGTAGGAGTATTTAAAAGTACCATGGGAGCACGTGAATGAAATCTATAGGTCTTATTTATGCCACTCCTCTTACCACGTCATATACTTCCTATCCTAAGGGGCGAGGGGAAGCAGGGGAAGAGTTGACTGTAGATAAGTGATTATTAATATAAAAAGTTAGTTAATGTGTCAAATTGAGCTTTAGTAACATTTTTTTGCTGTTTTTCACATCAGAAAATTTCCTCCCAATTTGATACAGCACAGCCTAGGAAAGCAACATGGCCAAGTGTTAATTTCTTAAGTCACTTTCTCAACAGTTCGTTTTCTTCTGACTGGCTCTCTATCTGATAAAATTAAGACTATGTCTCAAGATTTTAGATCAGCCCTAAAAAAGTTGGGTTTTTTTAGGGATGTTGTTCTGGTTTGGTTTGGCTTTATTGGGGTAGAACCACCCAATAAAGAATATACATTTGAGTATAAAGAAGAGTGTTTTCTGTTTTCACCATCTTAGTGTCGGGGTTTGATATCCTGTAATGGGTCAGTTAACTTTGTTTATATGTTGAAAAACAACTAATTTTTACATAAGCAGATTTTCATGGGGCCCTGTTAACAAAGCAGATGTGAAATCTGGGGGCACCTGCAGTAAATTCACCAAAGAAAGCAATGAAACTACTTATAGGGTATTTGAAAAACATTTAAGCTTTGTGAATATATTTTTACTGTTGGAAATTTCCGTGTCTTAATCTGTAGTATAAGCCCTTTACCTGGTAGCAGCCTTTGCATTAGTCTGTGTCTCATTCTCGTTTCTGATACCCCCTAGTTTTACAGTCTCAAATGCCCAGCAGTTTGCCGCTAGAATACACTGTATCTCTGTGCATCTGTCTTACTCAGACCCCTATGGCCTCATTCCTGGATTACCACAGTTGCCTTCCTTCATTTCTGTCTGTTTCTTTCCAGCTCTTCCTGATTAACCTTCTTTAAATGCTACTCCTCCCCTTTTCAGAAAGCTTCACTGGTTCCATGTTTCCACCACATTAAATCTAACCTCTTCTGCCTGACTTTCAAGGTCCTTTCTAATCTGTCCTACACTACTCATCCAGCTTCATTTCCTGTGTTCTTTGGCCTTTTCTTCCTGCTCTACTGAGGTCAGTCAGTCTGTCTCTACCACACGCCATACTTGTTTAAGTCTGCGCCTCCTGTACTCTATCTCCTTCATTCAAAAAGCCCTCCTCCCTCGGGTGGGGGGGGGGGGTGCCTGAGTAGCTCAGTGGGTTAAGTGTCCAGCTCTTGATTTCGGCTTAGATCATGATCTCAGGGTCCTGAGATTGTGCCCAGCATTGGGCTCTGCACTGGGTTTGGAGCCTGCTTAAGAGTCTCTGCCACTATCCCCCACCCCACAAAAAAAGCCCTCCTCCCTTCTCTCTGCCTATTCAAATTTTACCTTTTCTTCAAGATTCTGTGTAAAGTTTACTTCCTGTTTGAAGTAAAATCAATTTTGCTGCAAAATCCCAGATTTTTAAATTAACAAACCAGTGAACAAAAATGTGCATAGTATCTTAAATCATCCAGTTTTATCTACATTAATAATGTAAACATTTTGAGTACAAGGACCATATCTTACACTTCAATCTTCCACAGTTCATGGCAGAATGCTGAGGCATCTGACCTTGATTTGAAGGAAAAGAAAAGAAAGTAAATCTATTTCATCCTGCCTATCTAAAGTCAAGTTAACAATCCTAGTAATATTGAAGAGACCTGAATGTTTCTCCAATTTACGTCAGGTCTGTCACCTCATTTACAGAAAAATGGGAGGTAAATGAAGACAATTTTGTAACTGATTATAGATTGACATGTTTGCTTCTCTTTATGAAAAACTATGTACATGTGTGTGTATCTATATGGATATTCATATATATATGTGTGAGTTTGTTTCCTTTATTAAGGAATGAGATAGCCAACTGCTCTCAGAGAAGTTTAGTTTTGATATTACAACTTTCTATCCTGTCACTATAAATTAAATGTGATCAATAAATTTTATGTAATCGAGAAGTATTCTTATCCAATTTTTTAAGTAATGTAAGTGCCTACTGTGTATAATGTTAGGCTCTGTGAAGGATATTGAAGTTAATCACATATCGTTTCCCTCAAAAAACCGTTAAGGTATTCTGTTAGGGAAAACAAAATATATACTCAAAAGGTTAAACATAAGAATACTTGTTTCTTCAAGTGGATGCCTATTGTTTTAATTTTCAATCAGTTTCCTGTCTTTTGAAATGATACATGCCTTCTTGTATTGATGCCAAAGAGCGTATAGGACAAACAATTGAAAAAAAAAATTAAGAAAACTCCCCATCGTAATTTTTCCAGTTTTCCTGAGGTATAATTGACCTATAACATTCTATTAGTCCAAGGTGTACAGCATAATGATTTATGTATATATTGTGAAATGATCACCACAATAAATTTAGTTGACATCAGTCACCTCAATACTTTTTCCATTGTGATGAGAATTTTTAAGATTTACTCAGCATCTTTCAAATATACAATTCAATGTTGTTAACTATTATCACCATGCTGTATTACATCTCCAGAACTTATAACTATGAGTTTTTACCTTTTGACCACCTTCACTCATTTCCCCCCACTCTCTACTCCCTGCCTCGGGCAACCACCAGTCTGTCCTCTGTATCTATGAGTTCAGTTTTTTTTTTAGATTTCACATATAAGTGAAATCATACTGTATTTTTTTCTCTGACTTATTTCAGTTAGCATATTGCCCTAAAGGCTCATCCATGTTGTCACAAATAGCTGGATTTCATTCTTTTCTATGGCTGAATAATAATCCATTGTATACAGATACTACATTTTCTTTATCCATTCATTCATTGATGAACACTTAGATTATTTCTGTGTCTTGGCTATTATAAATAATGCTGCAATGAACATGGGAGTGCAGATACCTTTTCAAGATAGTGATTTCATTTCCTTTGGATATATATCCAGAAGTGGAATTGCTGGATCATATGGTAGCTCTATTGTTAATCTTTTGAGGAACCTCCATGTTTTCCGTAGGAGCTGCACCAAATTACATTCCCACCCTTTTTTTTTCTTTTTAATGTATGCATTCCTTTGTACTGATGCTACAGAGCATAAAGGACACCCAAATGAAAACTTCTAAAATACAAAATGTTTTACATTCATGAAAGTGGATATTTGGAAATGTCTGGTTAATGTTTTAGATTTTTCTGTTAAGGCTTGGTTTTAGATACTACCTTTCATTGCAAAGATTAAGGTTAAATAACTCTGTAAAGTGTTGTACTTTTAGTGCCCACAGAATAACTGCTCTAAGTCCAAGATGCCATTCATATATAACAGGAAAAGCTGGTTAGATAACATGCCAATGATAAAAAGTTGAAATTATGGACTATTCAATACAGTGTAGGATTTTTAAAAAATCATTTTCCAAAATAACAATAAGGTTTTTCCTTTTTAAGGGCTTTAGAAGTTATGTAATGATTTCACATTATTTCATGAGTCTCACAACTTTGTGAGGCATTACTGTTCTCACTTTATAGATGAGACTATTGAGGATTGAGGCTGAGAGGAGTTAAGTGATGTACTTAAGATCACACAGCTAGTAAGTAAGTGGCAGAATATACTTAAACCCAGATTTGCTGATTTATATTACTAGGGAAAACAAAATATATACTCAAAAGGTTATAAAGAGGTTAGACCTCTTTTCCTTTAGACCACAAATCCAAATTGAGTTATTCAGGGAATAAAACTCATACTTTTTCCTGTTTCCAGTTAAGATAAAATTCACATAACATAAAATTTGTCATTTTAAAGTATACAGTTCAAGTTTTTAGTGTAAACAATGTAATGCAACCATCATCACTGTCTAATTCCAGAACATTTCCATCACTCCAAAAAGAAACCCTGTACCTGTTAGCATCCCATCTCAATTACCCCCATCCCTTGGCAACCGCTAACTTTCTGTCTCTATGGATTTGCCCACTCTGGATACTTAATATAAATGGAATCATAAAATATGTGAATTGTTGTCAGACTTCTCCACTTAGCATAATGTTTTCAAGGGTCATCCGTGCTATGGCATGTGTCAGTGCTTATTTTTATGGATGACCAATACTCCATTAAGTTGATAGATCACAGTGTATTCATTCATCAGTTGATGGACATTTGAGTTGATTCCACTTTTTGTCTATTATGAATAATGCTACTGTGAACATTCATATGCAAGTTTTTGTGTGAGTATATGTTTTCAATTCTCTTGGATATATACCTAGGGGTAGAATTTCTTATAATTATTTCTGTAAAATAATTCACATGGAAGTGCTTCGAAATTATTTCTTTTGAGTCCTTCCTTCACAACTGTCTCAGACATATATACACACAAAATTGCTTATTTAGCTAATTAGTTTCCCACATCTGTTCTTCAGAAGTAGGGCAGAGGCAAACTTCAGCTCAGATGCTGAATAAGAAGTCTCTAATTCTAAGTGAATGTAATCTGAATTCAACACTGCCTGGTACATTCAAGATACTGTGGAGTATGGTATCTCTTCTATTGCTAGTCATATTCAATTAATGGAATCAAGAAATGTCCATGTTCTTTCAAAGTAAGGCAGAATGGCATCAATGCCCCAAGAAGTGAAGTACTTTCTATGCATGAGGAAGGAAGAGATTACTTCTGCACTAGGGAGTTGGGGTAACTTGGAGATAGAATTGGAGCAGAGTCTTGAACACTGGATAGCTTTCCAGCAGGTGTGCTGGGGCATAATCTGTGTATTTTTTAGCCTAGTTCAGACCTTGTGAACAAAATATAGGAGACCTAGGGACAGTGGCAAACCAAAGGCCCTTGAATCCTATACAAAGAGGTTTGAACTTTGAACAGTAGGTAGTGGGGAGCCATTTAAGGTGCTTGAATAGAAGAGACTGATGCAATCAGAGCCTCTGAAAGATGACTCCATCAGTAGTTGGTACAACAACTGAAAGAGATTGGGGATGAGGACTTGGACTGGTAATGAGGTTCTGGAACTAGGACAGCCTCAATGCAAAGAAGAAAAGCAGCTTGTGAGCAATTTATTGAGGACATTGGCAGCATGAGCGAGATAGCTGAAAGCATAAGAGTGAATCAGATCAATAAGAGAAAGTGCAGAGAGAAGAGAAGGGGCCTAGTACAGACCCTTGTGTTAAGAGGTGAGCAAAAGAGGACAAGCCAGGAGAGGTGGGTTTGAAAGGAACTTCTAAGAGGAAGGTATCACACAAGCCAAGAAACAAGATATTCCATAAAGGTTATAGAAGGATATGACCTGAGAAGGATCCTGTTGGATTTGAGGATTAGGTTAGAGCTAGTGAGTCCCTAGGAAAGTTCCCTCTCCTCCTCTCAGTAAATGATACCTTGAGCATATTGTAGGCCAAAAGGAGACTGCAGAGAGCAATGGAAGATCTAAGAAAAGTGAGAGGAGTAGATTAATGAAATGAGAAGGTAGTAGGATACAAAATTAAAAGATAGTTTCTTTGTTGGTGTTGGGGAAGAGGTGTTTAACCTGTAAAAGGAAGACTCAAGGATGAATTCAATTGAGTGTGTGGGGAAATTTTAAGATGGAATGGAGAAAAACCGAGGAAGCTTACACTGAATAGCCTCAAAGTAGAATTTATAGTATTATTGCTTATTAGTAGCACTATAGATAGAATAGTTAGAATTAGAGGGGCACCAGCCTGGATGGCTCAGTCGGTTAAGCATTGTCTACCTTTGGCTCGGGTCATGATCCAGGGTCCTAGGAAGGAGCCTCTCGGCTAGGACTCCCTGTTCAGCGGGGAGTCTGCTACTCCCTCTGCCTCTGCCCCTCCCCCAAACTTGTGCTCTCTCTTGCTCTCTCTCTCAAATAAAATCTTTAAAAAAAAAAAAATAGAAAATATCTTGAGTTACCTCAGGCATATGTAGAAGGATTAAATTCTGTCTTTCCATCCTGTATAAATCTTCATTCTTTTAGTTGTGTACTGAACATCTTTGCTGATGCTTTTAAATGCATTTTCCTTCCCAAAGCATAGCAGCATGACACAATATATAGCTACCAGTTATGCTTGTTGAGTCCATTTTTCTGCTAATTATTCAAGGTGTGTATTTTGAGTGCTAATAATATCGACAACTCAAGTACAGTATTTTGTTTAAAAGTTAGTTCATAATCCTGTTTGAATTTTTTAAAAAAGATTTTATTTATTTATTTGAAAGAGAGAGACACAGCGACAGAGGGAACACAAGCAGGGGGAGTGGGAGAGGGAGAAGCAGGCTTCCCGCCGAGCAGGGAGCCCGATGCGGGGCTCGATCCCAGGACCCTGGGATCACGACCTGAGCTGAAGGCAGACGCCCAACGACTGAGCCACCCAGGCGCCCCCTGTTTGAATTTTTTATATAAACATTTTTCTCTCTCAAATATTCCCCAAACTAATATTATTGTGCTTTCTATAGAATAGAAATTTTTTAGTGATCCATTTTAGTGTAGCAGGCACTGTGGAGACATTGTAATCTGCATGATATTTATTTGGTTAAAAGTAATAATGATTGAAAAACACCCAGTAATCATGATGAATAGATGTCCCTGTTTTAATATGTTACAAAATAAGGTCCTTTTGAGTCCTGAAGTTTGTTCCCAACAAGAACACTTGTTGGTAAATGTGTAGAAATGGAAGCAAATATCTCCCTTGTTCCCTTTAATGTTTTCTCCTATTCTCCACAAAATGGTGGGAAGTCCTTGACCCAAGGTAGCTCTTAGGTAATTTTTAACAACTATATAAATAACATATGCTTTTCATTTTAACAAATAGAAGATATAGGTGAGTAATTAGAAAATAAACTTTATCCTCTATACTGAAATATATTTTGACATATAACCTCCCAGACTTATTTAAAAACATAAAGCATTGATTAGGGGGGCACCTGGCTGGCTCAGTTGGTAGAGCATGCAACTCTTGATCTTGGGGTTGTGAATTTGAGCCCCACGTTGGGTGTAGAGGTTACTCCAAAATAAAATGTTAAAAACAAATCATGATTAGGAAGGTTACATTGCATTATTATATTGTTTTATAAGCTGTTTTTTTAACTTCAACAGCAGTTTATCATTATACCACATAAACAAATACTCCTATTTCTATGCCTAAATATACTGTTTCCACATCATTTTAAACCAGCATTGTTTTATGGATATTCAAGGTGGATTTTTTTTTGTTAGTTTTTATTCTAACAAATTGTCCTGAATACCTCCTTAGTTATTCATCTCCAGTATAACTCTAGTTTTCTTTACAGTCCATAGAAGATTCTACAGCAGATGGACCATAAGAACCTGGTTTCCAAGATCAGTTTTATTTTCTTTTCAAAAAGGGTGGGGGAATAGCATTATTATACTGTGTGTCCCAGCAAAGGCTTCCATTGCTTAAGAAATGTCCTCTTTCCCCACCCACTAGAAGCACAAGCTAATAGTGTCTGACAGTTCTGTCGACCAACAAGGTTTGAAAAGATGCATACTTATCTCCCTAAACACATGGCTTTTTCCTTGGCCTTCATCTGCTCCAGAGGAACTCCAGCTCCCCTTCTTCCCTTAGACTATCACCAGCCTTCCTTCCTCTTATATTCCTGCCTATTCAGGAATTTTCTGTTCAGTTTTTGCATTCAAACCTCTTGGTTATAAGCCAAGATCATCATTAAGAGGGGGGAGACTTTGGATTTGTCCAAAGTAACCAATTATTACAGACATTTAATTAATGAATATTTTGTGCCCATTATTGTAATGGCTATATTTCAGCCTCCTTAATTTATTCTCTTTTGTATTTAAAAAAAAAATTGTATCCTGATCTGACCCTAAAAAATAGATATTTTCATTCTCATCATACTAAAACTTTTACTACAAATTTATATCACTACAGTAAATATGAATGCAAGTGTAGAAGGTTTTCAGTCGGTTCAGTAGGCTTGGTTTTTAACATTTTATTTAATGGCTAGATGATTGAGTACACAAAGCTTATGAAATTTGCTAAGTGATCCTTAACTGGCTAGCATCTTAGAAAAACAAATTAAAGTTGTAATTGTCCTTGACAAGGTAAACTGATATGTGGGTATTAATGAGAAGTTAACTGGAAGACTTGAAGTTAACCAAGCGATTCAATGAATGACTAAAACACACACACACACACACACACAAAATGTGGAACTGTAACAGGGGCCTCCAGACTTTCAAAAAGCATGGCAGAAAGAGAAATAGCCTTGCTAGATAGAGTATTGTTAATTATGGGAGAATAAACTACTATTGTCATTTAAAAAGCTATAATACTGTTAATAGTATTAATAGAGCATGGTTTCTGTTGCAGTTAAGGAGACTTTAGCTGAATTTCACTAGTTTCTAATAGTATTGACAGAGGAGAGATGCATGCAAGTGATAAAAAACAGGAGTGAGATCAAAAAGTTCTAATTGCCACATATCTTTCATGTTACTGAACATATCACTCTACGATAGTTGCTGATACCACATTTCTTAGATGGATGTTCCATCATTGTCAACAGATGAATAGGTATTGTTGATGTGAACACTGCTTCTCTCTTGTGAGCCAGGCAAGATGGATGGTTGTGTTAGAATGTGGTGTTCCGTCTGCTCTATATATCAACAGAGATTTACCCCTGCACTTTTATATAGTAACTGAACAAATTAACTCTATAATTGCCTTACCTGAATCTAATGGATTATATTTACTATGACACCTGTTTCACTTTGTTTTAAAAGAATCAAGAGCTTGAGTTTTTGTATTCTGGCAAGTCAGAAAAAAAAAATAGAGATGTATACAAGATAAAGGGCAATTAGTACATTAGGGACTCTGGGGGAAAATGAGTGAAGTCAATATAAAAAAGAAAAATAAACAGGATTAGAAGTCAGTCCGTTGTCTCTGTTCTAAATTTGTAAGTGTATACAGGGCTTCTTATGTTGTAAAACTTGGAAAAAATAAGTTCTGGGGAATTTTTAAAGAATCTGAGTTTATTTTTATTTATTTATTTTTAAGATTATTTATTTATTTATTTGACAGAGAGAGAGACACAGCGAGAGAGGGAACACAAGCAGGGGGAGTGGGAGAGGGAGAAGCAGGCTTCCTGCAGAACAGGGAGCCCAATGCGGGGCTCGATGGGGGGCTCGATGCGGGGCTTGATGCGGGGCTTGATGCGGGGCTTGATCCCAGGACCCTGGGATCATGACCTGAGCCGAAGGCAGATGCTTAACGACTGAGCCACCCAGGTGCCCCCAAGAATCTGAGTTTAAAAGAAAACACTAAAACCCCAAAATTACCATCTCTGAATTGCTGTCTTTAAGTACTTCCTTTAAATTAAATGTATTGATGGTTTAATTTGATATCATTCTGACACTTTATTCTACAGTTTGCTAATGCACCTAATGTACCTAATGCAGCTCCCTGAACATATCAAACACTCAAGAAATATTTAAAATGATTTTACTGAGTATTCTAAGTCCTAGGTTTAATGTAAAGTGTCACATATATGGAGTGTATGGAGACTCCTGAATTTCCATGACAATTTTTGCTTTTGATTAATGAATTTATTTCACAGTGAAGTGCTATCTAGATTCTACCAATATCTGTGGAAGGGACCAGTGTGTGTGTGTGTGTGTGTGTGTGTGTGTATTTAAAACCTGAGAAATATGAATAGAACCTGATATCCACATTTTTTGAAGACCTAATAATTTCTGAGGTTTACAATGTCTCACAACACAGTACCATCCAATATTTTATATTGTATTACCTATTTTATTTACTGATAGCACACAAGTTTATAACTCTTTGTTGTATTACCTGAGTGAAGAGTCTGACATTTACTATGTTGGTTTCTGCAAACTTCTGGGGATGATAAGTTTCTAACCTTTATTATTTCAAATCTTGAACTAAATGTGCTTCCTTCTTACTTGTCTAACAAGATCTTTTTCAACACATTGGAGAAAATATTCTTTACCAAGCTTTAAGAAGGATAAAATTCAAAGTTATTTTGTACTAATAAAAACTTTTACTAATCATATTTACATGGTAGTGTCTGTTAACACATTAGAACATAGTCTGTAACTATCAGCAGATTGATTCCTTAAGCTAGCTTTTCACTGGAAGCACCAATATTATAAGAACATCAAAGCTAATTATTTGCTGAGATGAGGAAGCCACATGGTCCCTCCCAACTCTGAAATCCTGTGATTTCAAGCTAATTTCAAATGAAGGAGGAAGTCTTTGGCTAAAGTAAGATAGTGAAAATGTTAAAACAAGCAAGTGAGGGCTTACAAAAGAGTTTTGTTAGCAATCTTTAGTGGAAGTGACTTCCTTGATAAAAATCTTATTAAAACCATTATAATAGGCAATTTTGTAGTTAAAACTGTGAGCAAAGAAGGAAATGTTTTGAAAACAGGCAAAAATGAAATCACCCCTTCCCCTTACTTTTTTTTCTAAGTTTGCTTAGTTTAACCATGCGCCCATACATTTGTAGCAAACATATTAACAGAGTGACAATCTGGTTACTCCTTTTATATTAGATTTAATTATTTAAATTAGTTAAAACTTCTGAGCTAGTTAAAATTATTTAAGGTGTATTATTGCATTAAAATAAAATTTGGACAGACCAACTAACCAAAATATTTGTACCTAATTTTGACTCATATAAAGATAGTAGAATAAAAAAAAATATGAGGCAATTTGGGAAATTTAAGATTTTGACCTTGTATTGGATGACATTAAAATTGTGAAATTTTAGGTATACTGATGGTATAGTTATTATGTTTTTAAAATAGGGATTTTTTTTTTTTTTAGATGTACAGTCAGATGTTTATGGATGAAATGGCATATCTAGGATTTGCTTCAAAATAATGGAAATGGGTTTGGGGAAGTGAATGGACCATGAGTTGATAATTTAAAGCTGGGCATGACATAGTTCAACTTTTCTTTATGTTTGACATTTTCCATGATAAAAGATTTTAAAAAATAACATTTAATACCCATCTATGAAGTTTTATATACATCTTTTCTTTTTATATATGAAATGCCATTTATTCCTTACAAAATGGAAAAAAAAAGCATTACCTACAATAAATCCCGCACCTTACCATTGTCTTCTCATAGTCCATATTCCTGATCCTCTCGTTGCTGTTAGCAAAGAGCTGTTAAAATTGTCACATGGTGGAAAAAGAGCAGGGGGGAGAAAGTCACTTCATTGTGCCCAGAGGAATTATATTTAACTTCTTTGCTCTTCTCCCCTCTCCAACCTGGTGGAGAGTTGTCTCCTTTTTTGGGAGTGGGGATGGAGGCAGCCAAGTTATCATTAGATAATAATCATTACATTCCATTCAGTTGTATCTGATTTTATCACAAATATATGTATTTACCAAAATGTATGGAAAGTACTTAGTTATCTCCATAATTCAGATTTATAATTTATTCTCCACAAAGATCAATGTTTTAGTTACTGAAGCTCTAACTTGTTGCTAAAATAGACACTTCGTGTTTTAAGAGGAATAAGTGCTATTTCCCAATAGCATGAATAGTGTGTGGAAATGATCATTTTTGATGGTCAAAACGTGAATAAACTGACCACAACATGCAAGATTTTGTGAAATACGAAGAATAGCTTATTATTTCAAAATTTTAGAAATTGGGGAAAAGGGGAATTTCAAATAAACTAAATGGCATGATTTTATTGGAAGAATCTGCAGAAAAGAACAACCAAAATTCTCAATAAATGTCTCCATTTCACAGCACTATGATATTCATTACACAGATTTAAAGATAACAATGTTATAGACCATTCAGGCCAATAATTATGAAGACTTCACAAATGTACATTTGGAAATTGAGTTTTTTTGTAAATTGAATATTATGAAGAACTGAGAATTTTCATTCACTTCAAGCCCTTGTCTTGGTTTCTCAGCCTCTCTCTCTCTCCTCCCTGCTGTGCACCCTCCTCACTGCCACCAGAGTTAACTTTGTAAAAGACAAATCTGACCATTGTTCACTGGCTTCAAAAACTCCAGTGTCACACACGTTGTTCATGCAAAATCCAAACTGCCTTCGTGTAGCATCCACAGTCAGGCTGCTAGCTTCATCCTTTTTTGGCCTCTCCCAGGAGAGAACTGTAAGCTCAAACACAACAAAGTCTTCGCTGGTGCCAAGGAATCCTGTGCTTTTCTGGTATGATTGTGTTTTTGAATGCTCTGTTCCCCCTCCTTAGAATGGTTTTTCCTTCCCCCATCTCATCTGGTTAAGACCGAGTTGAAAGATGCCTTCCTCAGTTCCCCCAGACAACACTTATTATTCTGTCTTTTGTTTTCATAAGCACTTTTCATCATGTCACTATTTTTTGTACTATATTCTAACCACTTAGTGGTGTTTATCACCCTATTGATTGTTTCATTCAATCATTCTTTCAAGTATTGAGAAGTTACTATGTTCCAGACACTGTTGTGGCACTGGAGATAGAGTGGTAATTAAAATAGTCACAGTCTCTAGTGGAAGACACATATATTAAAAAAAAAAAAAAACAGACACAATATACATTTACAGCTGTGATATCAGTGAAGACAGGGTTTCTATTCCATACCCCTTTGTAGATTGCCCACCCTGTCTTCCCACCTCTGCCCACTAGCACAAAAACTAACACCTCACACGAAGAATCAGCTCAATAAATGCTTAAAGTGAGTGACGCATGTATAACTACACGGATTTATTAAAGATTTTATAGATTGACACAGTTGTAAGAAATAGAGATACTTCACATACCCTTTACCTAGTCTCCTGCAAAGATAACGTCTTAAACACTGTAGTACGGTAGCACAATTGGGATTTGATGCTGTCCAGATTTCCCTGTATGCTGGTACTTGTCTGTCTGAGTATGTGTATGTGTGTGTATTTAGATCCATGCAATTTTTCACATGTGTAGGTTTGTGTACACACCACAACAGTCAAGATAGAAAACAGTGCTATCACCCCAAGGCTGCATCACCACACTTACTCCCAGCTGCTGTCCTTAAACCCTGGCAACCACTAACCTGTTCTGCATCATTTCAAGAAAGTTATACAAATGAAATCCTACAGTATGTAACCTTTGTAGATTGGCCTTTTTTCCACCTAGTGTAATTCTCCAGGCATTCTTGAAGTTGTTGGTGTATCACTGGTTCATCCCCTTTTATTGCTAAATAGTACTCCGTACTATTACAGTTTATCATTTATCTGTTGAAGACATCTGGGTTGTTTCCAGTTTTTGGCTATTACAAATAATGCTGCTGTGAACATTTGTGTATAAATTCCACACAAATTTCCACTTCTCTGGGATAAATGCCCAGGAATGCAATTGCTGGGTCATATGGTAATGTTTATTTTCATAAGAAAGCACCACACTGTTTTCCAGAGGATTATACCCTTAAATATGTAAGAGTGCAACATGAGCTCCAGTCTCTCCATATTCTCACCAGCATTTGGTTATATCACTATTTTTTATTTTAGCCATTCTGATAGGTGTGTAGTAATACCTTATTGTGGGTTTATTTGCATTTCCCTAATAGCTGATAAAGTTGAACATCTTTTCTTTCTTTTTTTTTAAAAAAGATTTTATTTATTTGAGATAGAGAGACAGAGCACAAGTAGAGGGAGTGGCAGGCAGAGGGAGAAGCAGGTTCCTCCCTGAGCAAGGAGCCTGATGAGGGACTCGATCCCAGGACCCTGGGATCATGACCTGAGCTGAAGGCAGACGCTTAACCGACTGAGCCACCCAGGCGACCCAGTTGAACATCTTTTCATGTGCTTGTTTGCCATTTGTAGATCCTCTTCAGTGAGATTTCTATTTTTCTTTTGCCCATTTTCTAATTGCATTTTTGGGTTTTTTTAACTTAATTTTTGAGAGTTCTCGATATATTCTACATTCTGCTCTTGTTGGATACGTGGTTTGCAAATATTTTTCCTCACTCTGTAGCTTGTCTTTTCATCCTTTTAATGGGATCTTTTGCAGAAGAAAGGTTTTAAATTTTGGTTAGGTACAATTTATCAGTTGTTCCATTTATGGGTCATGCTTTTGGTGTCAAATCTAAGAACTCTGCCTATTGCAGGCGCCTGGGTGGCTCAGTTGGTTAAGCGACTGCCTTCGGCTCAGGTCATGATCCTGGAGTCCCGGGATCGAGTCCAGCATCGGGCTCCCTGCTCAGCGGGGAGTCTGCTTCTCCCTCTGACCCTCTTCCCTCTCATGCTCTCTCTCATTCTCTCTCTCAAATAAATAAATAAAATCTTTAAAAAATTAAAAAAAAAGAACTCTGCCTGTTGCTAGATCCCACAAAGATTTTCACCTATGCTTCTTATCTAAACATTTTATAGTTTTATGTCTACATTTAAATCTGTAATCCATTTTGTATTAATTTTTTTAAAGATTTTATTTATTTATTTGACAGAGAGAGACACAGCGAGAGAGGGAATACAAGCAGGGGGAATGGGAGAGGGAGAAGCAGGCTTCCCGCAGAGCAGGGAGCCTGATGCGGGGCTCGATCCCAGGACCCTGAGATCATGACCTGAGCCGAAGGCAGACGCTTAACGACTAAGCCACCCAGGTGCCCCCCATTTTGTATTAATTTTTGTGTAACGTATGAAGTTTAGCCTATGGATGTCCAATTGCTTCAGTACCATTTGTCGAAAAGGTATTCTTCCTCCATTGAATTACCTTTGCACCTTTGTCAAAAATCACTTGACCATATTTGTGTGTGTGTATTTCTGAGTTCTCTATTCTGTTCAATTGATGTATGTGTCTATCTCTCCACTGGTACCAAATTGTCTTGATTACTGTAGTTATATACTAAGCCTTAATACTGGATAAAGTGATATTTATTCTTTTTCAAGATTGTTAGCTATTCTAGTTCTTTTTCCTTTTCATATAAGTTTTAGAATAGGTTTGCCCATGCCTACAAAAAACTTTGCTGGGATTCTGATAGAAATTGCATTAAAACTATACATCAATTTGGAAAGAATTGATGTCTTTTCTATGTTGAGTCTTCTGACCTGTGAACATGGTATGTCTCTTTGTTTACTTAGATCTTTGATTTCTTTTATCATCATTTTGTAATTGTGAGCATGCCGATTCTATACATGTTGTGCCAAGTTATACCTGAGTATTTCATTTTCTTCGGAGTGATTATAAATGATACTGTTTTTAATGTCAGTTTCCCCATGTTTAGCATTAATATATAGAAACTGGTTTTTATGGACTGATCTCATATCTTTGTGGCCTGGCTCAACTCACTTACTAGTTTTGTATTTTTGTATATTCCTTGGGGTTTCCCATATTGACAATCATGTTTCTGCAAATAGTGACAGTTTTATTTCTTCCTTTCCAATCTGTATGCCTTTCTTCCTTTTTCTTGCCTAGCCACCTTGGCTAGAACCTTCAGTACAATCTTGGATAGAAGTGACAAGAGCAGACATCCTTATCTTGCTCCTGATCCTAGGGAGAAGACATCCATCCAGTCTTCCACCATTTTGTATAATGATATACATGTAGATACATGGTTTTTTTTAAAGGCATAAATAAGTGTTGGATATTGACAGATGCTTTTTCTGCAGCAATTGATATGATCATAGGATTTTTCTTTGGCCTGTTCATGAGGTAAATTATATTCAAATATTGCATCAGCCTTGAGTATCTTAAATAATAATATAAATAATTATATAATTTTTTATACATTGTTAGACTTAATTTGCTAATATTTTGTTGAGGATTTAAAAAAATTTTATGAATACATTTCATAATTTTATTAACTTTTTTTTTTTTAAAGATTTTATTTATTTATATGACAGAGAGAGACAGCGAGAACAGGAACACAAGCAGGGGGAGTGGGAGAGGGAGAAGCAGGCTTCCCGCTGAGCAGGGAGAGCCCGATGTGGGACTTGATCCCAGGACCCTGGGATCATGACCTGAGCCGAAGGCAGACGCTTAACGACTGAGCCACCCAGGCGCCCTTTATTAACCTTTTTAAGTAACCTCTGAACCCAGCATGGGCTCAAATTCATAACCCCAAGATGAAAAGTCACATGCTCCACCGACTGAGCCAGTCAGGTGCCCCTGTTTTTTTGAGGGTTTTTGTGTCTAAGTTCATAAGAGATACTGGTTTGTTGTTTCTTTTTTGCACTGCCTTTGTCTGGTTTTGGTGTCATGGTGATAATAGCCTCATAAAATGAGTTGGGAAGAATTCTATTTTCTGGAAGAGATTATATAAAATTGGTGTTAATTCTTTAAATATTTGGTAAATTTTTCCAATTAAGCCATCTGGTACCAGAGATTTCTTTTTCAGGAGCCTTGATATTACATAGTTGATTTTTTTTTTTTTCATGGTTCTAGAACTATTCAAGTTATTGTTTAAGGTTGGTGGATTTTTAGTGGTTTGTGGTTTTGAGAAATTGGTCCATTTCGTCTAAGTTGTCAATTTGTGAACACAGAGTTGTTCATAGTATTCCCTTATTATCCTTTTAATGACTGCAGGATGTTATAATATCTCCTGTCTCATGTACAATATTAGTAATTTATCTGTCTTCTCTTTTTGTTAGTCTTGCTAGAGATTTATTAATCTTACTGATTTTTTTCCAAAAATCAGCTTTAAATTTCATTGTTTTTTTTTCTTATTTTTCCATTTTCAATTTCATAGATTTCTCTTATTATTTCCTTCTTTCTGCCTACTCAAGGCTTATTTTACTAATGTGTTTCTAGGTTCTTAAGGTAGAAACTTGGATCATTACTTCCAGAACTTTCCTCTCTGGTAATATAAGCATTTAATAATGTAAGTTTCTGTCAGGGGTGCCTGGGTGACTCAGTCGGTTAAGTGTCCAACTCTCGATCTCAGCTCAGGTGTTGCTCTCAGGGTCCTGAGTTCAAGCCCTGCATTGGGCTCCATGCTGGGAATGGAGCCTACTTAAAAAAAAAAAAGTTTCCCTCTGAGCACTCCTTTAGTTGCGTCCCACAAATTTTGCTATGCTGTGTTTTCATTTTCATTCAGGTCTATGTATTTTTTATTTCCTTTGAGAAATAAAAAGCCATGCTTTGCTTAGAAATGTGGCATAGATTTCCAAATGTTTGAAGATTTCCCTCTTGTCTTTCTGTTATTAATTTCTAGTTTGATTTCATTATGATCAGAAAACATACTCTATATGATTTTAGTTATTTTAGATTTGTTGCAGTTTGTTTTCTGTCCCAGATATGGTGAATGTTTCATGAGCACTTAAAAAGAATGAGTATTCTGTTGTTCAGTGGAGTGTTCTATATATGTCAATTAGATTATGTTGGTTGATAGTATTCTTCAATTCTTTTATATCTTTGCTAATTTTCTGTTTAGTAGTTCTATCAATTGCTGAGAGTAGGGTGTTAAAGTCCCCAGTTATAACTGTAGGTTTGTCTGTTTCTCCTTGTGGCTTTATCAGTTTTTGTTTTGTGTATTTTAAAGCTGTTGTTTGGTGAAGCGCATTTAGGATTGCTCTCTTTTTGGTGGATTCATCCTTGTATTGCTGTGTAATGTCGTTCTTTGTCCCTAGTAGTTTTCTTTTCTCTGAAGTCTGCTTTATCTGATATTAATATTGCTACTCATGAGTTTTTTGATTCAAGATAGCATGATATATCTTTTTCTGTGCTTTTACTTTCATCCTGCCTATGATGTTATATTTGAATTGAGTTTCTTATAATCATCATATTGTTGGGTTGTGTATTTTTATCCACTCTGTCAGTCTCTTTCTTTTATGGTGGCTCCTTTAAAATGTTTGTCAAATAATTCCAATTCGTACTGGCATCACTTGGTTGTCTTTTCCCATTCAAGTTGTGATTTTCCTGGCTCTTGGTATGACAAGTGATTTTTTTTAATTTTTATTTTACGCTGAACATTGTGGATATTATGTTTGGAACTTTGGATCCTATTTAAATCTTCTACTTTACCAGACAGTTGCCCTGTTGTGTAGGTTCTGCCCTACTTTTGTGGGTGGTAGTTTCTTTTAATTTTAATTCCAGTGTAGGGGCGCCTGGGTGGCTCAGTCAGTTAAGCATCCGACTCTTGATTTTGGCCCGGGTGATGATCTCAGGGTCATGAGACTGAGCCCTATGTGGGGCTCCATGCGCAGCTTGGAGTTGCTTGAGATTCTCTCCCTGCCTGTGCCCCTGCCTGCTTACATGCGCTCATGCACATTCTCTCTCTCCCTAAAATTAAATAAATAAATAAAATTTAATTCCAGTGTAGTTAACGTACATTGTTATATTCATTTCAGGTATACAATATAGTATTTCAACAATAGTACTCAGTGCTCATCAAGATAAGTATACTTTTAATCTCCTTCACCTATTTCACCCATTCCCCCCACCCTGTGGTGGTAGTTTCAGTGATAATTTATTTGTTGTCCTTTCAACGTTACCTTGGTCCACTTCATTCTTCTGGCTCCACTTGAGCTGCCCACTGGGTCCCTGCTGGTACCACTCTGTCTCTGATGGTGCCTCTGGGAGAGGGAAGCGCCTACCCTGGGCCACATTCTGCTGCTGATGGAAGGCTTTAGGTAGCTCTCTGCTACTTGGTAGAGGGTAGGAGACTCCAGGCCTGGTTCGCTTTGGGCTCTTGGGTGCAGGTCTGGGAGATGCCTTGCCTGAATTGTCTTTTGCCTCTGAGTAGGTGGCCAGGAGCCACCAGTATTGAGTGGTTCTCTGCCAGTAGGTAGAGGCTGAGAGACATCAGGCCTCCTGAGGTCACTAGAGTGGATAGAGGTGCACGCCTGCTGCCACCAGTTGTGAGACAAGAATGGATCGGCCTGGGGAGCCTGGGTGGCTCAGTCGTTAAGCATCTGCCTTCGGCTCGGGTCATGATCCTGGAGTCCTGGGATCGAGTCCCGCATCGGGCTCCCTGCTCGGCAGGGAGTCTGCTTCTCCCTTTGGCCCTCCCCCTCTCATGCTCTCTCTCTCTCTCTCTCATTCTCGCTCTCAAATAAATAAATAAAATCTTTAAAAAAAAAAAAGAATGGATCGGCCTGGGGCGCCTGGGTGGCTCAGCCGTTAAGCGTCTGCCTTCGGCTCAGGTCATGATCCCAGGGTCCTGGGATCGAGCCCCAAATCGGGCTCCCTGCTCCGCGGGGAGCCTGCTTCTCCCTCTCCCACTCCCCCCGCTTGCGTTCCCTCTCTCTCTGTGTCTCTCTCTGTCAAATAAATAAATAAAATCTTAAAAAAAAAAAAAAAAAGAATGGATCGGCCTGCTTGGGTTCCACTGTTGCCAGTAATGTGGCAGATTGGTCCCACTATTGCCACTGGATATGGATCTCCCTGTTAAGTCCCTGATAATGCTTCCCCTTTCCCAGTCCTTTGGCCAGAGAGAACAGGGGTTTTGTTTTGTTTTGTTTTGTTTTGTTTTGATTTTGATTTTGTATGCCTCTTGGTGGTTCAGTGTGCAGACCTTTCCCATGCCCAGTCTGGGATATAAGGGAGATAAAACGCAACCTCAGAGAAACAGTCAGCGTGCTCTTTAAGTCTTGAAATCCCTAGCCAGTCTGCCTTCTTGTTTCTACTGTTTAGGGTCGTTTATGATGGTCTACTGAATTATTTCCAGACTGTATAGTTGTATTTAGAGGGGAAGAACAGGGAGAAATGTGCCATCTCTTGTCCCAGAACCAGAAGCCTACATGGATTTTTAAAGAGAAATATTGTACAAACAGCACTAAAGCAATACTGAACATAACTGAATTTCTGATGATGTATCTGTTGCAAAGTATAGATTTTTTTAGATTTTTTTTAAACACCATAGAAGATGCTGAGTTTAACAAACATTTCCTTATCCGAAGATAACCATGATTTTCCAGTTTTTATTATAACAAACATGAGGTTCTTTAGGTCTCTCGCTTTCTCTTTAAGCTGAGGTGGAGCAGGCTGGCCAGCATCACAGGTGTCACGAAAGTTGGAGATGCTTCCAGGACCTTCACAGTCATGAGCCCCTGACTATCATTTTTATTTATTTATTTATTTATTTTTAATTTTTTAAAAAGATTTTATTTATTTATTTATTTGAGAGAGAGAGAGTGAGAGAGAGAGCGCAAGCGGGGGTAGGGTTAGAGGGAGAAGCAGACTCCTCGCCGAGCAGGGAGCCTGATGTGGGACTCGATCCCGGGACTCCGGGATCATGACCTGAGCCGAAGGCAGTCACTTAACCAACTGAGCCACCCAGGCGCCCTATTTATTTATTTTTAAAGATTTTATTTATTTGACAGAGAGAGACACAGTGAGAGAGGGAACACAAGCAGGGGGAGTGGGGGAGGGAGACGCAGGCCTCATCTTTAATGCATAGTAAAGAATAGGAGCTTGGGCTAAATCTGTGATGATTAAGTGACATAATCTGTAAGTCTGTAATATTACTTGATTTAGTATTTGTCTCCATTTTATAAAAATAGAATTCAGTTTTTAAAAAATCTTATTTTGGATTAGGACAAATGAGAATTTAGTCTACTTTTACATGATTTCAAATGTTTAATTTAAGTTTAAAAACTGCTTGGTGATTCCATGATCTAATTCTACCACCTACCTATACCATTGTGTTAGAGACCGTGCCGTTCTCCTTATGGAAAATGATATCACCATGCAGTGGAGAATGACTAACTGATTTAATGACAGGACAACAGCATAGTTTCTTTCTGTGTATTCTAAGGAAGGAATGCAGTAAAAAAAAAATTGTTTAATGAAGGCACTTTCTTTATTCTGCCCTAACTATAGACTTATACTGGAAAAGAAGTACAAAATAGATACGTGCTGCTGAGATGTTAGTTGGCCTACAAAGAGAGGAGAAAAATTTCTATAGTGGTATTTTAAAAAGTAATTAATTAAAAAAAAAAAAGGAAAAGAGAGAGAATCCTACAAGATAGGTTTATTAATACAGAAAAAAAGGGGAACAAGAGAATATCTTAGAAAAGATAGCTTTGTATATAACCAAGCGTGAGAAAATAAAGTCATATTATAGAAACTGAAGGCTGGATAGTGGGGTGGGCACTAGATGACAAGAAAAAAGCACGTAAGGATAGATAATCTTTGGTTCCTAAAAAAATAATTAGTATAAACACTAGATTTTTCCCTAATTTTTTATCCTATTCATAGGTATCATAAGTGTTAAAAATAAATTTATTTGTAATGTGATAATCGTCATACTTTTTATAGGTTTCAAAATGTTTTTACTTAGTAGTACATGATATTTTATAACAGTTCATAATATACCTTATATGCATTATTTTATTTGATCACCAAGACTATCATAAGGTTAGATGATGATATTCTTATTTTGGAGTGAACAACTGGCCCAAAGTCACAAAGCTAACAAATGGTGTGGCCAGGGCAGAACCAAGCTCTTTGCTTTCTAATTTAGTGTGGTACAATCATTTTCTGGGAGCCCATGTTGTCTACCTCTTATCTTCATTCCCTCTTTACATCAATTCAAAAATCAAAGGTTAAATGTTATTATAGACTTTGTTCTAAAGGAAATGGAATTGAATTCCAAGTTACATTTATATTCTTTAGTAATTACTCCCTCATAAAAAACACTAATTATCTATATGTATCTTTCAAGAAATCCCCTCCAGTATAAAATGAGACTGACCTGTGTGTACCATAGCTAGAGTTTTATATTGCTTATTTGTCTTTTGATTGTTTTTGGTAGGTGGCAGTTAGGCACAGATAAGTTCCATATTCTTGTTCTTCGCACCAAAGGAAACAGATGTCTCACATTTTCTTAAGGTTTATGGCAGTTTCAGACTTATGAACCTCATAAAGACAAATGAGTACTGTCAAACCAAAGGATCATTGTTCACCATGATTACTTCTGCACCTTTCTACCCACTTCTGGGTCTTTCTTCCTTCCTTTTTCCCTTTGTTTTTCTTTCTTTTCTTTTTCTACCTTCTTTCCTTTCCTTTCCTTTTCCTTTCCTTGTTCCCTCTGCTTGTTTTGGCCTCCTTTTTTTTTTACCACTCTTGGTTTCTTTTTCTTTCTTTCTTTCTTTCTTTTTTTTTTTTGCTTATTATCAACGAACACATTTAAAGTTTAATTAGCAACTGCCTTCTTTTGTAATCCAAAGGAGCTGCAGTGCAGTATACTTCCTCTTTGTAATAGCTTCCTCTTTGCCCTGCTATCAACTGGGACCAGATACACACAGACATGGTATCTTAACTACCTGGAGGGTGCCTAGGGCTTGAGTTATGATAATGGAATTGGGTCAAGAATGTGAACACTACCTAAAATTACACAGAGCTACTTTGGCATAATTTAAAATTCATTCAGCAATGGGACCTTTTTCTACCACCAATAGGTACGTTTATATTGGCATTGTAGAAATACGTATAGCTATTCTTCGCAGACAAAAGAAGTGGATAAAGACTTACCAGACCTCACCATTCTAATATAACTTAAGCAAACCACTTTGAAGCAGTTTCATTCATAGACATGAATATACATTTATTTTCTCAACTTTCATTTTTTACTTTTTATAGTGAGGGCTTTGTTTTTTGTTTACCATACCGACATCTCTAGATAAAATTTCTCTTAAAAGAAAAAAAGACAGGAAATGAGAGTTCAGGTTTTATTTTAGGACTTTTGTCATTTTGTAGAAAGCACACACCATTGTACCCACTAATGTATTTTCCCCCTAAATATTGAAGACCTCCAAGTATTTTTTTGTGTTGTTGTTGACAGACAGTTCTAACTTAATGATGAACATTGATAGTGTATTGCTATTCTCCTGTCATTGCTTATGAGAATTAAAAAGCAAATGACCTATTGTTCTGCCTTCCTGGTCAGCCACATACCAGAGTTCCATTTTAAAATCATGGCATAAGTAGCTTTGTATAGCCACTTTATGCAAATCCTGATTAAGTTTTTACCAATATCATCTTGGATCCATATGGGAAATCTCAAAATTGAGGAGATATTTGTGTTTACATGTCCTTTGATTTTTATTTAGTTGTGCAGTCGTTAAGTGAATGCTACTCCCATTTAAAACGGGCAGAGAGGGGCACCTGGGTGGCTCAATCAGTTAAGTGTCTAGGTTCGGCTCAGGTCATGATCTCAGGGTCCTGGGATCAAGCCCTGCATCTGGCTTCCTGCTGGGTGGGGAATCTGCTTCTCCCTCTCCCTCTGCCTCTCCTCGCCCCCGCCAACTCGTGTGTGTGCATGTGTGCGTGCACGCGCATAGATGCGCGCTCGTACGTGTTCTTTCAAATAAATAAATAAAATCTTTAAAAATAATAAAATGGGCAGAATATGACCTTCTTCCCAGTGTAAGCCAAAGTCATAGGATATAGCTAGCTTTTTATCTTGATATAAAAATCTTATTCCTCCAACCCCTGTAAGTATGGAACATATAGAAAAATGACTCATGTTATAGAATATAGTCTTTTTGCTATTCATACTTCTGGCCGATGTTTATTCTTACTACATTATCTTCTTTTTATCCATTTTACTTTTCCTAGTTATACTCTGAGAGAAATGATGTATTTTTGGTATTTTGCTGGGTTTTAAAAGGTTGAAAGTCAGTTTGAATGGCTTTGGAATTCAAGTTTTTCAGGACACAGAGTCCTGGTATGTTCCCATGTTTGTCCTGGAGAAAATAATCCAAATCCTAAGATCCAAACCACCTTTCTTAGGAGAAGGGACTACCACATCACTTCTTTCAGGAAATACCACATAGTGTTTAAAGGAGGTTTCAAGGCTCAAGCATCTATATTCTGTTATCCGGTCTATTGATTGTGTTTATTAGTCATTAACTCTGTCATGCTCTCTTGCCTCCAGGCCTTTGTGTTAACTACTCCCACCTCAGATACTTTCTGGTTTCTTTGGGACTTCCTTACCCCCTTTACAAGAGACTAGGTTAGATATTCTTTATGTGTGCTACACTGTTCTATTATTGCCTGTACTTCAGGCTTGCTTTCTCACCAAATATCATCTCCTTGAGGACAGAGATTTTTAACATGTTCATGATTATATCTTTACTACCTGGCATGAAGCCTGGCACATAATAGATATTAAATAAGTATTTCCTGAATAAACGAGTAAAATTACAGGAAAAATGGTTATTTAATTTTATATTTGTTTCGTATTTAAAAACCATTACAAATCCCTTATACCAAGATGTTTGTTATCTTGATTGGTACTACATTTCCTTATACAAGTGGAAAGTTTCAATTATTTGGTTACATTTTATTTATTTTTTAAAGATTTTATTTTTTCATTTGAGAGAGAGAGGAGGGGGGAGGAGCAGGGGGAGATGGACAAGCACACTCCACGCTGAGCACGGAGCCCAACATGGGGCTCTATCTCACTACCCTGAGATCATGACCTAAGGCAAAATCTAGAGTTGGATGCTTAACTGACTGAGCCACCCAGGCCCCCCTATTTGGTTACATTTTAAATTAAGGACTCGCAAAATGGATTCCTTAGTAAGAGATCTCCAGTTTCCCTTGAAGAAAAAATTGTAGCACATCTACCCAGAGGAAATAATTAGTATAACACATTACCCCTTAATGTGATTTTTCTGAAATAGCTAGATTTTTTGCTTTGTTTTGTTTTGTTTTGTTTTAATAGTAAGCTACAGAGTTTGCTATACTCTAGTGCAGAGCTTTGAGCTTGAGTGGGAGTGGAGTTGGGCTCTCCATTCCCATACAAGTGGGTAGAGCATTAAATTGTTTCTTCTGTAGGCTGCAACCTCCCTGAAAGTAGGGTTTTTGTTAATCATATTTCTGTCTGGTACCTAGCACAAACTGATCATTTTAGGAACTCACAATTTATTGAATAAATTCATGAATGAAGGAACATTACAGTGGAGATCTTAGTTCTTTGTGTGAACTCTGTGGTAGAATGTAAATGGCCAATTTACAAAGTAGAACTTACTATCTAAATATATGCTTTCTGAAAATAAGCAAAATCTGTTTGGATTAGGAAAATCACAACTTTGCAGTTGGTTTTATATAATATTGTCACTCTTTCAGGAAAAGTGGGTCTAAAATTAATCCATAAAGAGCAAATGGACTTTTCAAATTTTAATCTAGCAATAGAAGTTGAGAAGGATGGTGTTTGTGGCCTCTAAGTAGATCTTTATTCAGGAAGACATAAAATGGAAACTCTAAATGCCAATAATCCTGAGGCTTATTTGTGAACATTATGTTTTAGGATTTTTATAAAAGTTCATCTTCTGCCAGAAAGGAAACTTGGGTTTGAGAACCAGTCTCCAAGGACTTGATAATATTGAATGAACTTAACTCTTTGTCTGACACAGATTGATTTTATTATTTTTGGCACAAGGTCAAAATAGCTTAGCATAGCATTTATATGAATGTCTTGAACATTTTCCTTTGCTATTATTTCTCAGCATACATGAGTGCTTTTCTTTCAAAGTGGTATATGCTTACCGTATGTGAACAAGTGGCTCAAACTTGTTTAGACTTGAGCTTTCGTGTTATGATTAGAAAATTGTCAAATGAACTTTCTCTAGTCATGGTTCTTAATCTTTCCAGAACCTCAGCTTCCTCATCTGTGAAACTGGGATAATAATGCCTACCTCTTAGGATTCTTCTGGGAATTAACACAATATACATAAAACCTCTCGCACTCAATATGCATGTTGTAGATAGATGTTGATAGGGTGGAATCAATAGGTTGCGTTGTTAAAGCCAATGCAGGGATGGAGTTAGCTGTTATGCTTGCTTGTTTGTTTTTGATCACTGTGTCTTTTAAATATGTGATACCAGTAAGGAATATTTTGCAGTCACCATGTAGTAATTTAGGGTGATATGTGAAGACGTATGTCAGCAAGTTGCAGATTGGTATTATAGTATGACTCCATTTGTGTAATAAAAAGGGTATGATCACTATACATACTTAACAGATAAATTTTTAAAGAATACATAATAGGGGGTGTCTGGGTGGCCCGGTCGGTGAAGCCTCCAACTCTTGGTTTCTGCTCAGGTCATGGTCTCAGGGTCGTAAGATCGAGTCCCACTTCGGGCTCTGTGCTCCCTGTGGAGTCAGCTTGAGAGTCTCTCTTCCTCTCCCTGTGCCCCTCCTGCTCCTGCTCTCTCTTTCTCTAAAATAAATAAATAAATAAATAAATCTTAAAAAAAAAAAGAATACACAGTAGTTTCTTAGGAAATACCTTTGAGGAGTGAGAATAGAGAGGCTATCCCCTTTTCACCCCTTTGTACTGCTGGAATGTTGGAGATATATTACTCTTATAATAAAGACTGTTGAATGTTTTGGCAGCAGTTGGTGAAGTGAAGACTAGTAAAACTAATAAACTGCCTAATGTGAAATCTAAGTGTAATCTAATCATAGCTAATAATTTCAGTAGAGTTATGTCCATGATTATAAATATGAAGTGATATGGAGAGGTTGCTGTTAAAATTATGGTTAATTAATCCAAACTAACTGACACAGTGCTGGATACCTTAAAGATGTATGTTTGATAGTTTTAATTCAGAGTATTTTCTTTTCTGTTAAAAGTGAGCACAACAAAAGTTGAAAGTGAAATCCCTCCCTAGTGACACTACAACTGACATTTAATTATTGATAGTGATCTGGTGTATATTTTTCTGAAAATTTTCATATGGGCATCCATAAGCCCAACCATAATTATATGCATGTATTTCTTAAATAAAAGTGGGATTTTATTATATGCACTGTTATGCAACATGCTTTTCTCACTTAATATATTTATATAAGATTAGTACATATATACTTAATATATACTTCTTATATTTAAGATCAGTTCATATATACTTCTGTTGTGCCTTCATTTATCTAGTAAATGTTACTGATGAAAGTAAAAGTTGCATAACCTTACTATATTGAACATTCCTGTTCCACTTGTGTATTTCAGTAGAGCAAATGCCTAGAAGCAGAATTGCTGGGATGACAAGATAACCCGATTCTAAAATTTGATAGACATCACCAGCTTGGCCACCAATGAAATTCTCTTATTACACCAATTTGCACAACCACCCACCCACAGGGTCTGATATGTTGCCTGTTTACCCTTCTAATACACTAACTTACACTGCCCCTTCTAACGTCCTGCCCTGGTATGAATAAATTAATATGATATACTTTAATTTACATTTCTTTGATTATCACTGTGGTTGAAAAATCCCTTTACCTGTTCATTAGCCATCTATAATTCTATAAATTGGCTAGTCACCTCCTTTTGCCCATTCTTTTTCTTTTTGATTTATAGCTGTTCTTTATAATTTTAGAAAATGGTTATCTTTGTAGTATATGAAACAAGTATTTTCCCCATTTATTGTCTTTCTGTCTCTTACTAGTATTTTATGCCAAAGAAGCAATAATTTTTATGTAATTTTATTTTTAGCAAGAATTATACATTTATATAGTTTAAAATAAAAATTTTCTTCGAAGCTTGTAATGAAAAATTGTTGTCTCCTGCCTCACATCTCTACTCCCGCTTCAAAATCCTGCTTCCCAGAAGCAACCACTTTAAAATGTTATAGGGGTTTTCTCTGATTTTTTTTCATATTTCTGAAGAATATATATATTTTTAAGATTTATTTATTTGAGAGAGAGGGAGAGAGTGAGGTGGGGAGGGGCAGAGGGAGAGGGAGAAGCAGGCTCCCCACTGAGCAGGGAGCCCAACATGGGGCTCGATCCCAGGACCCTGAGATCATGACCTGAGCTAAAGGCAGATGCTTAACTGATTGAGCCACCCCAGTGCCCCTAAAGAATATATTTATACTGCCATCTCAAACTTTTAGTTTTTTTTTTTTTTTGAGTTTTAATTTTTTTTTATTCTTATGTTAATCCCCATACATTACATCATTAGTTTTAGATGAAGTGTTCCATGATTCATTGTTTGTGCATAACACCCAGTGCTCCATGCAGAATGTGCCCTCCTCAATACCCACCACCAGGCTAACCCATCCTCCCACCCCCCTCCCCTCTGGAACCCTCAGTTTGTTTTTCAGAGTCCATCGTCTCTCATGGTTCGTCTACCCCTCCGATTTCCCCCGATTCATTCTTCCCCTCCCGCTACCTTCTTCTTCTTCTTTTTTTTTTTTCCTTAACATATATTGCATTATTTGTTTCAGAGGTACAGATCTGAGATTCAACAGTCTTGCACAATTCACAGCACTTACCAGAGCACATACCCTCCCCAGTGTCTATCACCCAGTCACCCCATCCCTCCCACCCCACCCCCCACTCCAGCAACCCTCAGTTTGTTTCCTGCAATTAAGAATTCCTCATATCAGTGAGATCATATGATACATGTCTTTCTCTGTTTGACTTATTTCACTCAACATAATACCCTCCAGTTCCATCCACGTCGTTGCAAATGGCAAGATCTCATTCCTTTTGATGAATGCATAATATTCCATTGTATATATATACCACATCTTCTTTATCCATTCATCTGTTGATGGACATCTTGGCTCTTTCCATAGTTTGGCTATTGTGGACATTGCTGCTATAAACATCGGGGTGCACGTACCCCTTCGGATCCCTACTTTTGTATCTTTGGGGTAAATACCCAGTAGTGCAATTGCTGGATCATATGGTAGTTCAATTTTCAACTTTTTGAGGAACCTCCATACTGTTTTCCAGAGTGGCTGCACCAGCTTGCATTCCCACCAACAGTGTAGGAGGGTTCCCCTTTCTCCGCATCCCCGCCAACATCTGTTGTTTCCTGACTTGTTAATTTTAGCGATTCTGACTGGTGTGAGGTGGTATCTCATTGAGGTTTTGATTTGGATTTCCCTGATGCCGAGCGATATTGAGCACTTTTTCATGTGTCTGTTGGCCATTTGGATGTCTTCTTTGGAAAAATGTCTGTTCATGTCTTCTGCCCATTTCTTGACTGGATCATTTGTTCTTTGGGTGTTGAGTTTGATGAGTTCTTTATAGATTTTGGATACTAGCCCTTTATCTGATATGTCATTTGCAAATATCTTCTCCCATTCTGTTGGTTGTCTTTTGGTTTTGTTGACTGTTTCCTTTGCTTTGCAAAAGCTTTTTATCTTGATGAAGTCCCAATAGTTCATTTTTGCCCTTGCTTCCCTTGCCTTTGGCGATGTTTCTAGGAAGAAGTTGCTTCGGCTGAGGTCGAAGAGGTTGCTGCCCGTGTTCTCCTTTAGGATTTTGATGGACTCCTGTCTCACATTGAGGTCTTTCAACCATTTGGAGTCTATTTTTGTGTGTGGTGTAAGGAAATGGTCCAGTTTCATTCTTCTGCATGTGGCTATCCAATTTTCCCAACACCATTTGTTGAAGAGACTGTCTTTATTCCATTGGACATTCTTTCCTGCTTTGTCAAAGATGAGTTGACCATAGAGTTGAGGGTCCATTTCTGGGCTCTCTATTCTGTTCCATTGATCTATGTGTCTGTTTTTGTGCCAGTACCATGCTGTCTTGATGATGACAGCTTTGTAATAGAGCTGGAAGTCCGGAATTGTGATGCCGCCAGCTTTGCTTTTCTTTTTCAACATTCCTCTGGCTATGCGGGGTCTTTTCTGGTTCCATACAAATTTTAGGATTATTTGTTCCATTTCTTTGAAAAAAGTGGATGGTATTTTGATGGGGATTGCATTGAATGTGTAGATTGCTCTAGGTAGCATTGACATCTTCACAATATTTGTTCTTCCAATCCATGAGCATGGAACGTTTTTCCATTTCTTTGTGTCTTCCTCAATTTCTTTCATGAGTATTTTATAGTTTTCTGAGTACAGATCCTTTGTCTCTTTGGTTAGATTTATTCCTAGGTATCTTATGGTTTTGGGTGCAATTGTAAATGGGATCGACTCCTTAATTTCTCTTTCTTCTGTCTTGTTGTTGGTGTATAGGAATGCCACTGACTTCTGTGCATTGATTTTATATCCTGCCACTTGACTGAATTCCTGTATGAGTTCTAGCAGTTTTGGGGTGGAGTCTTTTGGGTTTTCCACATAAAGTATCATATCATCTGCAAAGAGTGAGAGTTTGACTTCTTCCTTGCCAATTTGGATGCCTTTGATTTCTTTTTGTTGTCTGATTGCTGTGGCTAGGACTTCCAATACTATGTTGAATAGCAGTGGTGATAGTGGACATCCCTGCCGCGTTCCTGACCTTAGGGGGAAGGCTCTCAGTTTTTCCCCATTGAGAATGATATTCGCTGTAGGTTTTTCATAGATGGCTTTTATGATATTGAGGTATGTACCCTCGATCCCTATATTCTGAAGAGTTTTGATCAAGAAAGGATGCTGTACTTTGTCAAATGCTTTTTCTGCATCTATTGAGAGGATCATATGATTCTTGTTCTTTCTTTTCTTAATGTATTGTATCACATTGATTGATTTGCGGATGTTGAACCAACCTTGCAGCCCAGGGATAAATCCCACTTGGTCATGGTGAATAATCCTTTTAATGTACTGTTGGATCCTATTGGCTAGTATTTTGGTGAGAATTTTTGGATCCATGTTCATCAAAGATATTGGTCTGTAATTCTCCTTTTTGATGGGGTCTTTGTCTGGTTTTGGGATCAAGGTAATGCTGGCCTCATAAAATGAGTTTGGAAGTTTTCCTTCCATTTCTATTTTTTGGAACAGTTTCAGAAGAATAGGTATTAATTCTTCTTTAAATGTTTGGTAGAATTCCCCTGGGAAGCCATCTGGCCCTGGGCTTTTGTTTTTTGGGAGATTTTTGATGACTGCTTCAATTTCCTTAGTGGTTATAGGTCTGTTCAGGTTTTCTATTTCATCCTGGTTCAGTTTTGGTAGTTGATACATCTCTAGGAATGCATCCATTTCTTCCAGGTTATCTAATTTGCTGGCATAGAGTTGCTCATAATATGTTCTTATAATTGTTTGTATTTCTTTGGTGTTGGTTGTGATCTCTCCTCTTTCATTCATGATTTTGTTGATTTGGGTCATATCTCTTTTCTTTTTGATAAGTCTGGCCAGGGGTTTATCAATCTTGTTAATTCTTTCAAAGAACCAGCTCCTAGTTTCGTTGATCTGTTCTACTGTTCTTTTAGTTTCTATTTCATTGATTTCTGCTCTGATCTTTATTATTTCTCTTCTCCTGCTGGGTTTAGGCTTTATTTGCTGTTCTTTCTCCAGCTCCTTTAGGTGTAGGGTTAGGTTGTGTACTTGAAACCTTTCTTGTTTCTTGAGAAAGGCTTGTATTGCTATATACTTTCCTCTTAGGACTGCCTTTGCTGCATCCCAAAGATTTTGAATAGTTGTGTTTTCATTTTCATTGGTTTCCATGTATTTTTTTAATTCTTCTTTAATTTCCTGGTTGACCCATTCATTCTTCAGTAGGATGCTCTTTAGCCTCCATGTATTTGAGTTCTTTCCGACTTTCCTCTTGTGATTGAGTTCTAGTTTCAAAGCATTGTGGTCTGAAAATAGGCAGGGAATGATTCCAATCTTTTGGTACCGGTTGAGACCTGATTTATGACCTAGGATGTGATCTATTCTGGAGAATGTTCCATGGGCACTAGAGAAGAATGTGTATTCCGTTGCTTTGGGGTGGAATGTTCTGAATATGTCTGTAAAGTCCATTTGGTCCAGTGTGTCATTTAAAGTCTTTATTTCCTTGTTGATCTTTTGCTTAGACGATCTGTCCATTTCAGTGAGGGGGGTGTTAAAGTCCCCCACTATTATTGTATTGTTGTCGATGTGTTTCTTTGCTTTTGTTATTAATTGCCTTATATAATTCGCTGCTCCCATGTTAGGGGCATAGATATTTACAATTGTTAGATCTTCTTGTTGGATAGATCCTTTAAGTAGGATATAGTGTCCTTCCTCATCTCTTATTACAGTCTTTGGTTTAAAATCTAATTTGTCTGATATAAGGATTGCCAGCCCAGCTTTCTTTTGGTGTCCATTAGCATGGTAAATGGTTTTCCACCCCCTCACTTTCAATCTGGGGGTGTCTTTGGGTCGAAAATGAGTCTCTTGCAGACAGCATATCGATGGGTCTTGTTTTTTAATCCAGTCTGATAGCCTGTGTCTTTTGATTGGGGCATTTAGCCCATTTACATTCAGGGTAACTATTGAAAGATAGGAATTTAGTGCCATTGTATTGCCTGTAAGGTGACTGTTACTGTATATTGTCTGTGTTACTTTCTGGTCTATATTGCCTTTAGGCTCTCTCTTTGCTTAGAGGACCCCTTTCAAGATTTCCTGTAGGGCTGGTTTTGTGTTTGCAAATTCCTTTAGTTTTTGTTTGTCCTGGAAGCTTTTTATCTCTCCTTCAATTTTCAATGACAGCCTAGCTGGATAGAGTATTCTTGGCTGCATATTTTTCTCATTTAGTGCTCTGAATATATCCTGCCAGTCCTTTCTGGCCTGCCAGGTCTCTGTGGATAGGTCTGTTGCCAATCTAATGTTTCTACCCTTATAGGTTACATATCTCTTCTCCCGAGCTGCTTTCAGGATTTTCTCTTTGTCTATGAGACTCATAAGTTTTACTATTAGATGTCGGGGTGTTGACCTATTTTTATTGATTTTGAGAGGGGTTCTCTGTGCTTCCTGGATTTTCATGCCTGTTTCCTTTCCCAAATTAGGGAAGTTCTCTGCTATAATTTGCTCCATTATACCTTCTGCCCCTCTCTCTCTTTCTTCTTCTTCTGGGATCCCAATTATTCTAATGTTGTTTCGTCTTATGGTATCGCTTATCTCTTGAATTCTGCCCTCGTGATCCAGTAGTTGTTTATCTCTCTTTTTCTCAGCTTCTTTATTTTCCATCATTTCATCTTCTATATTACTGATTCTCTCTTCTGCCTCATTTATTCTAGCAGTTAGCGCCCCCATTTTTTATTGCACCTCATTAATAGCCTTTTTGATTTCTACTTGGTTGGATTTTAGTTCTTTGACTTCTCCAGAAAGGGTTTCTCTAATAACTTCCATATTTTTTTCAAGCCCAGCTAGTATCTTTAAAGTGATGATTCTGAACTCTAGATCTGACATTGTACTAATGTCCGTATTGAGTAGGTCCCTGGCAGTCGGTACTACCTCTTGTTCTTTTTGTTGAGGTGATTTTTTCCGTCTTGTCATTTTGTGCAGAGGAGAATAGATTAATGAGAGAACAAAATGCTAGCAGAGTAACAACGTCCCCAGAAAATATACTCTAAACAAATCAGAAAAGACTTGAAGCAGTGGGAAAAGAAAGGGAAAGAAAGAAAAAAGAAAAAGAAAAAGAAAAAGAAAAAAAAGAAAAAGATAAAGATAAAAACAAAAACAAACAAAACAAAACAACAACAACAAAAAAAACAGAATGTGATCAAATATGATCAGGCTGGTATATAGATCAGTGCCACACACTAGATTTGGGGTGTATTTTGGTCTTTTAGAAGAAAGTGCCTCCCAAAATTTTAAAGAAAGAAAAACTTATATATGTACAAAAATAAGGGTTGATATGATGAAGGGATGGAATATGACTGTAAAGATGGAAATTATAAAAAATTTTATAAAAGGAATTGATAAGAAGTTGTTTGAAAAAAAGAAAGAAGAGGATTTAAAAAAAGAAAAAAAAAAGGGAGAGGATGTGATCAGGCAGGGGAATAGAAAACACCATATACTAGAGATTTAGGGTATATTTTAATCTGTTAGAAGAAACTATCTCAAAATTTTAAAGAGAGAACAACTTATATATATAAGCCAAAAATACGGGTAACTACTATGAAGGGATAGAATATGACTCTAAAAATGAAAAATAAAAATGTTTTTTTTTAAAAAAAGGGATTGATAAGATGTTGGTTGAAAAAGGGAAAAAGAAAAATTCAAAAAGAAAAAAAAAGAAAAAAAGACAGTTAAAAAAAAATTAACTTTGAGAGACTAAAGAATCATGGTAAAAAAGCCATGAATTCTATGTGCAGTAGTCCCCTAGCGCTGGAGTTCTGCGGTTCTCATTGATCGGTAAACTTGGCCTTGGCTGGCTGTTCTCGCTGATCTTCTGGGGAGGGGCCTGTTGCCGTGGTTTCCAAATGTCTCTGCAGAATTGCCCCGCCCTTGCCCCCTCCCAGCTAAGTAATCTGCTCGGGTTTGCTCTCCGGAGCTTTGTTCCCTGCAAGCTCTCCATACAGCTTTGGAGGCCGAGAGTGTAAATGGCAGCCTCCCAATCGCCGCCGCGGAGGAGCCGAGAACTCGGGGCCCCGCTTCTCAGTGAGCCCCCAGAGAAAAGCCGTCAGTCACTCCCGTCTCCCCGGTCTCCGGCCACACTCCGTGCTCACCCGGCCTGTGACCGCACGTTTCTATCTCTGGCACCCGACCCCGGGTGGAGTCTCCAAACCCAGCAGATCCCTGCGGCGCACTCCCGCGCGGCTCCTCCCGGGGGAGGAAGGGGAGTCTCCCCGGATCTGCCGCTTGTTGGGTCCCTGCTGGAGGAGCAGGGGCCCGACTGTGCCGCGGATCACGGTTTATGGCAGCCCCGAGCTGAGAGCCCGCGCCTGGGCTCCGCCTCTGCAGCCGGCTTCCCTGCTCCGATACCTGGGAGCTCTGCCGCACTCAGGCACCCCCGGTCTTTCTGTGACCCGTGGGTCCTGAGACCACACTGTCCCGGAGGGTTCCACCCCCCGCTTAGCCACCAGAGTGACGTCCCTCAGCAGAGCAGACTTTTAAAAGTTCCGATTTTGTGCTCCGCGGCTCTATCACTTGCCAGAAGCGGCCGACGGAGGCCCCTCCCCCGCCGTCTATCCTCCCGAATATCGCCTCGGATTCACTTCTCCGCACGTCCTACCTTCCAGAAAGTGGTCGCTTTTCTGATGAGAGAGTTGTTGCTCTTCTTTTCTTTGATCTCCTGTTGAGTTTGTAGGTGTTCAGAATGGTTTGATCCCTATCCAGCTGAATTCCTGAGAGGAGACGAAATCCAGGTCTCCTACTCCTCCGCCATCTTGCTCCGCCCCATCCTCAAACTTTTAGTTTTAAGTGAAAGATAAGAATTTAGCTTTCTTATGCATATACACATTTTACCCTCATCTTCTAGATACAGTTATATCATAATTTTTGGTTAGTTCAATATATAATGCTTCCCTTACTGTGTATATTATTCACAGCTATAATTTTTAAATAATCTTTACACCAAATGTGGGGCTCAAACTCAAGACCCTGAGATCAGAAGTCACATACTCTACTGATTGAACCAGCCAGGCACCCCTACTGCTGTGATTTTTCATGTACTTTGAGTAAATTTACTTTGTATAACATTTTGTTTTCCCTATAATAAATAATTATTTTTCTTTTGTTAATGTATATGAATTAATTCCCATATTTTATGCCAAAATTATAAATAACCTCTCAATAGAGCCATTCAATATATTTATATATATTGGGTAACTATCAATTTCATCTTTTTCTTGAAGACTTCCGTACAGGATCCCTGTATCCTTCTACTCCAATCTGGACTGGCTGTTCCCTAGTATACAGTTATCCTGAGATTTCCCTTCAACATCGTCCTGGAGATGTACATTTTTATTTAGCAAAATTAATAAGTGTTCTCTGAGTTTCTGTATTTTGTGTCACACTTAAAATCTGAGGTCATACAAATATTCATCCATAATTTTAGTGGTTTAATGGTTTTATTTTTTCTATGTATGTGTCTGAATTTTCTTGGTGTAATGAATGAGGTAGAGGTTTACTTTTTTTTTTTTACTTTGAAGGACTAGTCACTTATCCTTATATCATTTTATTGAATAAGTAATCCATTTTCCCACACTGATTTGGAATGCCACCTGTATCATATATTATTAAATACCCATATGTATTTGGTTCTGTTTTTGAGACCCTTGTTCAGTTTCACTGACCTTGCTGTCCTATTCCAGTGCTAGATCTCAATATTTGATTTGTTGTAGTTTTATGATTTGTTTTAATAGCTGATAGAAGAAGTCCTCCTTCATTACTCTTTTTTCTTCCTAAATTTCCCTGGCTATTTACTAGATGTTTATTTTTCTAGATTAGGAGTTTGTAAATGATAGCCCACAGACTGAATCTGTCCTGCTGCTTGTTTTTGTATAAACTGAGAACTAAGAACGGTTTTTAAATTTTTTAGTGGTTGGGAAAAAATGAAAATAAAATTTCTTGACATGAAATTCAAATCTCAGTGTCCAGTAAAGTTTTATTGGAACATGTGCTCATTTATTATTTATTATCCGTGGCTACTTTCACACTACAAGACAGAATTGAGTAATTACATCAGAGACTGTATGGCCCACAGAGCCTAAAATATTACAGATACTTTACAGAAAAAGTTGGCTGACCCCTGTTTTAGATTAAATTTTAAACTATTTAAAAGGGAAATCTATTGGAATTTCATGTAATATACAGATTAACTTAAGGAGAAATGATCTTTTCAAACTAAATCTTACAATCAAAGAAAAAGATGTGTCTTCCATTTATTTAGATTTTTTTATTATATCTCTGAGTAGCATTTTATGATTTTTGTGTACGTTACTTATATTTATTCCTGGATTTTTTGGGGGGGGGGGTTTGTTGTAAATACAGTTGTGAGTGAGATCTTTTCTTCCACTCTATTTTCTTTACAAAAAATTAGAAACATAATATATACTCATTATATGAAGATGTATCATAAGGTTATCACTGATTAAGAGCAATCTTGCTGGGATACTTGGGTGGCTCAGTCAGCTAAGCGTCTGTCTTCGGCTCAGGTCATGATCCCAGAGTCCTGGGATCGAGTCCTGCATCAGGCTCATTGCTCAGCAGGGAGTTTGCTTCTCCCTTTGCCTGCCGCTCTCCCTGCTGTGCACGGTCTCGCTTGCTCGCTCGCTCGCTCTCTCTCTGGCAAATAAATAAATAAAATCTTAAAAAAAAAAGAGCACCCAGCCAGAGATTAAGATAGACACTGTGGAGGTTACGTGCTATGGTGGGGGCTGTGAAGTGTGTAAGACTGATGAATCACAGACCTGTACCTCTGGAACAAATAATACAGTATATGTTAAAAAAAAAAAAAAAGAAGAAGAAGAAGATAGTAGGAAGGAAAAAATGAAGGGGGGAATCGGAGGGGAAGACGAACCATGAGAGACTATGGACTCTGAGAAACAAACTGAGGGTTCTAGAGGGGAGGGGTAGGGAGGATGGGTTAGCCTAGTGATTGGTATTAAGGAGGGCACGTTCTGCATGGAGCACTGGGTGTTATGCACAAACAATGAATCATGGAACACTTCATCTAAAACTAATGATGTAATGTATGGTGATTAACATAACAAAATTTTAAAAAAAAGAGCAGTCTTGCTATCTCAACAGGTAAGTGAAACAACAAAGAAGATAGAAATTACCTAGTACAAATATAGGTATAGTAAAAAATTATTTTCCTGGAATTTTACATTATCATTTTTTAAAAAATATCTTGTGATCTTAGCTTCTTTTTTTTTTTTTTAAAGATTTATTTATTTATTTTAGAGAGAAAGAGAGGCGGGGCAGAAGAAGAGGGAGAGAAAATCCTCAAGCAGACTCTCCACTGAGCCTGGAGCCCCACTCGGTGCTGGATCTCAAGACCTTGAGATCATGACCTGAGCCAAAATCAAGAGTCAGATACTTAACTGCCTGAGCCACCCAGGTGCTCCCTAACATAGCACATGTTTTAATTATGAGTCAAAGACAAAATTACTTTAAAATTATTATAGTTTAAAATTATTTTAGTTTATAACTTTAAGTAATAATTTTAAACTAAATAATTTTAGTTTAAAATTTAGTTTAAGGGGCACCTGGTTGGCTTAGTCATTAAGCATCTGCCTTCGGCTCAGGTCATGATCCCAGGGTCCTGGGATCAAGTCCCGCATCAGGCTCCCTGCTCCGCGGGAAGCCTGCTTCTCCCTCTCCCCCTCCCCCTGCTTGTGTTGTCTCTGTATGTCAAATAAATAAAGAAAATATTTTTTTAAAAAAATAAAGTCAAATGTAGTTTAAAATTATTTTTAATTAAAAATATACTTCTGTTTTAAATACTGTAATGTACAATATAGAAAGTAGATGTCCCCAGTCAAGTAAAAGCCCCCAATCATACCAGCCTTTCCCCCAACAGATACAGTCACTGTAAACAGTTTGAGGCATATTCTTCTAAATTTCTCCTTTATCCTTTAACATTGTTCATATTATTAATGTTATTTTTAATGTAATCATATTATGGATATTACTGTTTACTTGATATTTTAGTATGTAAATCTGCTTTCCTACAAATCTGCTTCTGGTTTTATTAGCTATGTGGTAGTGTGTAATTGTACCAGTTCCTCTTTGATGGACATTTGGGTTTTTCCAAATGTTTTCTATTACAAACCATACTGTAATTATCATTATAAATAGCAGTGTGATTCATTTTCAGTTCATCTACTCTGACTCTAAAATATTCCAGCTTAGGGACCCTCTTTTTTTTTTTGCAGGAACTCCCATCAGGGTAAGGGCCCTTTTACTTTAAAGCAGTTTGCTAACCACAAGTCCTTTCTGTTTTTTGTTTTTTGTTTCTTTAATAATAAAACAGCCCCGGGCGCCTGGATGGCTCAGTCGTTAAGCGTCTGCGTTCAGCTCAGGTCATGGTCCCAGGGTCCTGGGATCGAGTCCCGCGCCGGGCTCCCTGCTCAGTGGGAAGCCTGCTTCTCCCTCTCCCACTCCCCCGGCTTGTGTTCCCTCTCTCGCTGTGTCTCTCTCTGTCAAAATAAAAAATAAAAAAATAAAAATAAAAATAAAATAGCCCTTGTAGCAGTGAGCTTACCGTCTAGTATGGTTGGCCAGTGAGTACCCAGTTAATCATAACTATGACTAATTATGTTGTTTGTAAAATGTCGGTCACGACTATGAGCTGATAAACTTAACTTGCCTTGGGCTTCCAACAGATTGCAGGGGGATAGGTTGATTAATCCAGTATATGAAACAAAGTGTATATGAAATGGTAGCAAAATGCTGTTTATTGGTGGGTTTGTGCCAAAACAAATCTCTCATCTACTAGGCTAAAATACATATTTTAACAAGGGGAACAGAAAAAAAGGATGTAAATCCCTTTGGGTATCCTGGCATTCCAGGATATGCTATCTTGTTTCATTATTCATGTCCTAGCAGCATCAGCTTCAAGAAGTAATGGTTGAAATACATGTAAACCTGTTTTTCAAAATAAAATTAAGTCATAAACCTTTATTAAATCTTAAGATTTCACTAGACCTCTGATCCTACATTTACTATGATGTGATTGAAAGACAGAACAAATGGTTCATATTAAGTGAAAAATTATTAAACTTTATTAATAATACAGAAATGTAAATTAGAGGGTGCCTGGGTGGCTCAGTCAGTTAAGCATCTGCCTTTTGCTCAGGTCATGATCTCAGGGTCCTGGGATCAAGCCCCACATTGGGCTCCCTGCTTGGCAGGGAGTCTGCTTCTCCCTCTCCTCTGCCCCTCCCTCCTGCTCATGCTCACTCATGCACTCTCTCTCAAATAAATAAAATCTTAAAAAAAAAAAGTTAATGTTGTCTTAATTATTACATACCTTTTAACAAATCAGTTGCACTTGTAGAAATTTATCCTAAGGAAATAATTATGGGTACATCACCACATGTATTTCCAGAACTTTTTTGTCATCCCAGACAGAAACTCTGTACCCATTAAGCACTAGTGTCCATTTCCCTGTCTTTGCCCAGCCCCCAGTAACCTCTCATCTACTTGTCTTTATGAATTTGCCTATTCTAGATATTTCATACAAGTGGAATCATATAATATTTGTCCTTTTGTGTCTGGCTTATTTCAATTAGCATAAATTTTTCAAGGTTTATCCATGCTGTAGCATATACTGGAACTTATTCCTTTTTATGGCTGAATAATGTTCCATTGTATGTATACTACTATATTTTGTTTATCCATTCATCTGTTGATGGACACTTAGGTTGTTTCCACCTTTTGGCTATTGTGAATAATACTGTTATAAACATTGGTATACAAGTATCTGTTTGGTCCCTGTTTTCAATTCTTTTGGTTCACCCAACTCTGCCTATGAGTAGAGTTGCTGGAACAAATGGTGATCTATTTTAACTTTTGAGGAACCACCAAATTGTTTCCATGTGGCTGCACCATTTTACATTCCCACCAGCAATGTAAGGGAGTTCCAAAGTCTTCACAGCCTCACCAACACTTGTTATTTCCCATTTTTAAAATTATGGCTACCCTCATATGTATGAAGTGGTATCTCACTGTAGCTTTCATTTACATTTCCCTAATAATTAAGAGTGTGGAGCTTTTTTTTCAAGTGTTTATTGGTCATTTGTATGTCTTCTTTGGACAATTGTCTATTCAAGTCCTATGCCCATTTT